>NC_046154.1:108065704-108255048 GCF_011064425.1 Rattus rattus | reverse complement strand
TCAAGTTAATACAGATGAAAAAATCTCTTTTAAAAGTACAATAAAAAAAAAGAATAAGATATATAAGATTGTGACTATTTTGTGAATTCCAATCCTTTCTTTTGATAGCTTTTCTCAGGAGATTGGTCCCATTTTGTTTGTGCATTTATTTATACTTACACAATCCTAAGTGATATTTCAGGATCTTGATCTACCTGGTATGACATGAAATAGAAATTACACTGGGCTGTCCAAATGATGCAGAAAGCTTATGTCATCCATTAAAAATATAGAATGGCCATGTTTTTTTTTAAATCTATAAAACATAATTTGGGAACAACCAAGGAAATAACTATAAATATGTACCAATATTATAAATTAGGAAGTTGTTTGATGTGTTAGTCATCAGGCCTCCATGAAAATAACAAACACTGAGACAATTAGCTTACAAAGGACAGAGGTTATTTGGACTCACTATTTTGAAAGTTCTAGTCCACAATTAAGATTGGCCTTGTTTTGAATCTGAAATGGGATAATGTACTATGGAGATGCATAATGGGCGAAAACAGCTTGTATGGACAATGTGATCACTAAGCTTAACTGTCAACCTGGTGGGACTTAGGATCACCAGTGAGATAACAGTCTGGGCATTTCTGTTACTTAAATTAGGTGGATTAAGGTGGAAAACTCTTCCCTAGATGTGGTCTTCCTAGGCAAGAGTCTCAGAGTGAACTAGGAGACACTGGGCCGAACACAAGGATTCAATTGATTTCTTCTTCCTGACTGACTGCAGTAGCCACCTCTAACCCCCTGATGCAGTGTATTCCCTGACAAGATGGACTGTACCTCCCTGACCAGAAGAATACATCAAAACAAACTTTTCCTCCCTTAAGTTGCTTCTCTGCTTCTGTTAGGTATTTCGTCACAGCAACAAGACAAGCAACTAATGCAGCCAAGAAGGAAGAGGAGAGGAATGAGCTAAAATCACACCATGCCCATCCAGGGTATGTACACACCAATGACCTAAAGACCCATACTAAGTCTTAAAAGGAAATGCTCTTAAAGTCCCAGCACCTAACAGAATCTGGAAACCATTATAGCGCCTAGCTCTTTAGGGGACATTTTATGTGGAAAATACAGCAGTCTATGAGTGTTCCCAATGGGCTAGGTTATCATTTGTATTTTGTATCTATTTTTCATAATCTACTCATAATCCTGCTTTTTAAAAAGACTTTTTAGATGCTGAGAATCTTAGCTTATGACTGTCACTCCAGTACTGGGGAAGCTGAGGCAGGAAGATCACCAAGATTTCAAGTTCAGACTGAAGACAGTGGATTTCAGAACACAAACTAAGTCTCAAAACAACCTTTGAGAACTGTAGTTTCACACTATATACATCTGGGAGTAAATTTAGGTGCTAAATATAGTGTCTTTGAAGTCATTTAAAAAGTTCTAACCTACTTTTCAGACCGAACATTTAAGTATCCTACAGAAATATTCTGTTTTCCAACAATGTATCTCACTCTCTTTCCTGTAGAAAAATGAGATTAGGTGGGGTTCTTCCAGCTCTTAGCTGACACTTGAAAACATAAGCTTGGGCTGAGGAGATGGCTCAGCTGTTAAAGGCTAGGCTCACAACCAAAAATATAAGTAAAAGATAAGCTCATTTCCAAGAGATGTAGACTAAGACTTCTAGATCTCATCCTGTTCACAAAGGCCTATGCTATTGTCCTCATGACGTCAGACAACACACAACCACCCGGAAAACCCCACCTGCCATTCAAGACCCACCCCAGCTGTCACTTGCTCTTCTAGGCACAATTACTCAATCGGTTAACTAGGCTCTGGTGTTTTGTTTATGCCCTTGTAACCACTGTGGGAATTTACACACTTATCCATTTGTCTTCTCCATTCGTCCTGCCATGCCTTATTAATCATGTGCTGTGACTAACTGATAGCAAGTGTACAATAAATCTTGTGAATGAAAGACTAAATGGGTGAAGAGATAAGTAAAAATGTGGCTTGGGGTGTAAGTAAGGCTTAGCAACTTGCAAAACCAGGGCATCATCAGCCCTTTCCAGATCCTAAGTTTCTGAGGCTTAATGTCACACAGAAGCTACTGCCACATGAATTAAACCCGAGAACTTGAGAGCTATTTAAAGCTTAAGGATCTTGCCCTCACAATGTTCACTTTTTTTTTGCACAGCCCGAAAAATTTAGGATTCTAATAACCATCCAGAATATCTGCCAAGTACTTCGATGTAGCAGGCTCTCTTCCTTCCCTTCCAGATTCTTACGTCACTGCCAAGAACAAAGTGCGTGGATCACTGAGGGTGAGTGTGGCAAAGGGGATTTTATTTACTTGGAGTGACAACTCCATAATGACAAGCTGTCTGCACGATATCAATGAGAATGGATGGCAGGCCAGGGCAGTAACAAGAAGATAACAAATCGCCAGAGAAAAGGCTGTTTATACAGGCTCCAGGGGACTCTGGTTGACCGGGTATGAAAAGATAAGGTAATGTCCTAGTTAGGGTTTCTATTGCCGTGATAAACACCATGACCAAAGGAGGAAATGGTTTGTCTGGCTTACATGTCCCAGTCACAATCCATTTTAGACGGAAGTTAAGGCAGGAAATTGGAGGCAGAAACAGAAGCAGAGACCAAAGAGGAATGTTGTCTAGAGGCTTACTCAGCTTGTTTTTCTTTAAATACAACCCAAAACCAACTGCCAGGGGTGACCCCACCCAGAGATAACTGGGCCCTCCTAGATCAGCAGTTAATTGAGAAAATGCCCCATAAATTTGCTTATGGGCCAATTAGGTGGGGTATGGTTTAGTCAGCGTTTTATTGCTGTGAAAAGAAACCCTGATCATAGCAACTCTTATCAAGGAAAACGTTTAAATGGGGATGGCTTACAGTTTCAGAGGGTTAGTACATTATCCTCATGATGGGAGCATGACAGCATGCAGGTAGACATGGTGCTAAAAAAAATGAGTTCTACATCTTGATCTATAGGCAGTAGGAAGAGACTGACTCAAGCTTCTCCAGGCACGGCATATAAGAACTCAAAACCCACTTCCACAGTGACACACTCCTTCCAACAAGCCACGCCTACTTCAGTAAGGCCACACCTTCTAACAGCACCACTCCCTGTGGTCCTGAGTCTGTGGGGGCAATTCTTATTTCAAAAAATACAGGGGGGGGCGGAGGGTTCTAAATTTACAGTCTCTCTCTTCCCAGATGCCCTTAGCTTATTATTGCAAATGGGCCTGTATGAATAAAAAGGTAAGAATGAATCAGGACATAGCCTACCAAATGGGATAGTGTTGGGGCGAGGGTCACCAAAAGTGCTCTTGATTCTATCTGAAGACTGTTGTTGCCTTTGCCATTACAGTATCAATGGGTACTAAACTGTCTGGACTATAAGGTGAAAACAGTAGGCACCCAATAGTTTTGAAGTCCCTTTTCCACTGACTGCCATCATGGTAAAAGTTCAGAGAGAACCCTCTACTTCTGTCACTTCCAAAGGATAATATAACCACGGTGCCCCTATAAAGCCCAACAGTTAGGCATGGGACACCATGCTAAATTCAGAAAACTCCATCCAGAAAGGGTTTTCTAAAGCACCACCAACACTTATACCCAGATCTAGGTGAAGGGCTATTGGAGTGCTAACACTCATAGAAAACTCGTAATTACATATTCAAATTAGTGAGTCATCTGTAAATAGAAATCAAAGTTATGTGACTCCTTAGGGCGCTACTAGGTGAGATGGTCATGGAGCTGAAACTAGATCTAATGGAATCCCAAATTTAATGCTAAGTGAGTACAAAAAAGTGATAAAGGTATATAAAACTTAAATATGAACATTAAGAGCCATGAATTCACTGCTGACTGCTGTGGAAGTTGTCTGAGGCATAAATGGAAGCAGGTGCCTAAGCTCATTTAATTTTTTTTTTTTT
This sequence comes from Rattus rattus, assembly GCF_011064425.1. Classification (NCBI taxonomy): domain Eukaryota; kingdom Metazoa; phylum Chordata; class Mammalia; order Rodentia; family Muridae; genus Rattus; species Rattus rattus. Next base: position 108,251,104 of record NC_046154.1, on the reverse strand, counting down.
GTTGGCAGTAAATAGAAGAATTTTATTTCATGATTCATTCTGTCAGTGTGGTGGTTTGAAAGAAAATGTCTTCCATACGCTCATAAGAAGTGGTACTATTAGGAGCAGTGGCCTTGCTGAAGTAGGTGTGGCTTTGTTGGAGGAAATGTGTCGCTAGAGGATGGGCTTTGAGGTCTCATATGCTCAAGAAGGCCCAGTGTAGCCTACAGATCCAGTTGTAAAACTCTCAGCTCCTTCAGCACCATATCTGCCTGCAAACCACCACACTTCTCACCATAATGATAATATACTAAACCTCTGAAACTATAAGCCAGCCTTAATTAAATGTTTTAGTTTATAAAACATTTAATTATAAATCATGCTGTCTTTTCACAGCAATAGAAACCCAAAGACTGTCGGTAGTCTGTATTTTGATTAGGGAATTGAGGTCATTGATATTTACAGTTATGATTGATGTGTGTGTGTGTGTGTGTGTGTGTGTGTGTGTGTGTGTGTGTGTGGTGTTAGTGATGGTCATTGCATTATTGATTGTTTTTACATTTAGTAATTATGGCTTCATATTTCTTTCTATGGTCTCCCTATTATGCTCATTCCTCTCTTCAATCTGAAATAATATTTATGTTGTTACCTTAGTTAGGATTTCGTTGACATGGAAAGACACCATGAACACAGCAACTCATAAAGTCAAACATTTAATTGGTGCTGACTTACAGTTTCAGAGGTTTAGTTCATTATCATCATGGCAGGAAACATAGCAGCATGCAGATAGACATGGTGGTAGAGAAGCTAAGAGTTCTGCATCTTGATCCACAGGCCACAGGGACTGTGTGCTATATTAGGTGTAGCTTAAGCATATAAGATCTCACTGCCCCCTTCCACAATGACTCAGTTGCTCCAACAAGGCCACACCTACTAATACTGCCACTCCCTATGGGCAGAACATTCAGATACATGATTCTATGAAAGCCGTGCCTATAAAACCACCACAGTCATGGCAGATAGTTTTGCTGGGTATAGTACTGTAGGTTAGCCATCATAGTCTTTTAGGACTTGGAATGCATTGTTCTGGCTTCCATAGTTTCCATTGAGAAAGTTGCTGTTATTCTGCTGAGTTTTCCTTTATGTGTGACGAGTTTTCACTCTTGCAATATTCAATATACTGGGCTTGTTATGTTTATGTAGTGTTTTCGCTATGGCTTACCATGGGGATTTTCTTTTCTAGCCTTATCTATTTGGTGTTCTGTATGCTGCTTCTATTTGTCTGAATGCATCTTTTCTTAGTTGGGAAACTTTTCTCTTATGACGTTGAAGATTTGGTCTTTGCCATTGACATGATATTTTTCTCCCTCGTTTATGCCTATAATTCAAAAGTTTGGTTTTGGGTTTTTTTTTTTTTTTTTTTTTTTTTTTTTGGTTAGGGTTTTTGTTTTTCATCATGTCCCTCATTTCTTTTCTGTTCTTTTCCTGTGTTTTTTGTTTTTTTTTTGTTTGTTTTTTTGTTTTGGGGTTGTTGATTTTTTTTTCGTGTTGCTTACATATTCAGCCTGGATACTCTATTTATTTTTAAGATCTGATTTTCTTTTCTGCTTGGTTCACTCTTCTTGTAGGTCTTTCCTTTGAATTTTCTAATGTGCTATTGGGCTTTTCAATTCCGTCTTCATTTCAGCTTGAGTCCTCTTCAGTATTTCTATCTCCCAGTTGAGTTTGATTCTCAAGTCTTAGATTATCTTTGTCATTCCCAAAAGCCTTATGTTTGTGTTTTCTTGGGCATCACCCAGACCTTTATTTTCCTTAAGCTTTTTCTTCTTGATTTCATGAGCTGTTTTTTTTTGTCTGTCTTTTTAAATTCATCAAAATTTTTGAAGAAGTTTATAATTAATCTTATAACTTCTGTGTCCTAGAGTACATCTAGGTAATTCTCACTGGCAAGCATTTCCACAAGTCTGGTGGTTTTAGGGATAAGAAACTGGCTTGATCTTTTTCTGTTGCTGGTATTCCTAGTATGAGAACTGGGCATGTGGACTTTCTTCTGAGTTCTGAGTTTTTTATGGACAGAGAAAGTCAGGGAAGAAGCGAAGATGTTGGAGCAATCTGGTTCTAGAGGTTAGATATGGCTTGGACAGGATGAAATCTAGACAGAGGGAGTCAGGCTTGAACACAGGATGAGCTTCTTGTTCCAAACCAGAAGAATGCAGATAGCTAGGTCTAAGTGGAAAGGTTGAATATGAGGATGGAAAGTCCTGTGGTCTGGTGGATAGGTAGGGAAGACACCAGCCTAAGGTTAGAGATCCTCTTCAGTGAAGGCAGGGAATGCCAGATTAGGACAGTAGATTGGATGTGAGGCCCATACTAAATGGAGTAGATTAAGAAAAAGGAGTGGATGAAGAGGTCAGGGGCACTCACCAGGCTATGTTCTGGAAAAGGATGTTGGAAGTCTGGGTATTGAATTGGGTGGTGGAGGGGACACAAAGGATCCCATGGGTAGATCCCAAGTAGGGAAGATCTAGGCAGAAGTCTGGATGATGGATGTGGCCTTGGAGAGGGGTAAGACTAGGCTAGGGTAAAAGATCTGGAATCCTGTGGAAGCCCAGAGGTTGGCTGCAGCAAGGGACGGGTGGCCAAACTAGGCTGGGGCACTGACTGTGGTACCAAGTCTAGATCTGATAGATTGCAGAAAAGCAAAAGCAAGTGTCAGGTATTGAGGTACTCAACAGGCTAAAACCCTTCAAAGAGGTTGTGCGAAATCTATGTATGCAGTCTATGAATACATATATGGACTAGCAACATACAGACAGATGTAGCAAGCACTGTCACATCCCAGTTCAATTAACTTATTAACCTCATATTATTTTTATGTGACTTGATGCCTTCTAATTTAGAAATACGGCTGACTGTCTTTTAAAAGGTAATCCTCACATTTATAGGATTTTTTTTACTTTTTGAGACAGGGTTTCTCTGAGTTACCTTGGTTATCCTGGAACTTGGAACTCACTCTTACGTTAGGCTGGCCTCCAACCCAGATTCACCTGCCTCTGCCTCCAAGTGATGGGATTCAAAGTGTATGCCACCACTGCCCTGCTCATCTGTAGAATTCATCTTTGATAAAGCTCCTGGTGACTGTAGCAGCATCTTTTCCTACATTGTATTCCCAGGCTTCTGCATTTTGTTGAGTTTCTGATGACAGTTGGTGTCCTATTTTGTTTAAAGGTTTATGCCATTCATTATATCTTACCTTATACTAATGTAAGATCTGATGTCTGATTAGGTACATTTCCCATTCTATGCTTTTGTGCATTTTTTTGATATAGTGTCTTCTTCTGTTGCTCAAGCTAGCCTTAAATCCCTGAGTTTCAGTAAACCTATATAACCAATACTCGAATGGGCCAAAGCCTTAAGAAAATGCTGTTGTACCTGACTAAATGACCACTGTGCACGATGTCCACAAATATGAAGGGAGGCCTGACATCCCCAAACTCATCACTTTTCATATTGAAGTTTTTAAAGTAAATTAAAGACATTATAATATCTTGAGTATAATACTTTGACATGTACCACTAATAAGTTGAAAACAAACCATATTTTCTTTATACCTAAAGACTACTTCACTGACTATTAATGTGAACACTTTACTAACATAATATTTATCCCACATTTAAATATACTCCCAATGTTCTCCTCTTTTATAGATGTTTGTCCCAAACAGGTTTCTCATCTAGAGAAAAGGATTTGAAAATAACTATACCAAGATACCTCAAAACAATATATTACCAGGGTTAGGGTTAGGGACCCCCAAGATCTCCTGGACACTGAGCCACCAACTAGGCAGCATACATTGGCAGGTCCGAGGGCCCCCAACACATATGCAGTGGAGGACAGCCTGGTCTGGCCTCAGTGAGAGAAGATGCACCTAACCCTGGAGAGACTTGAAGCTCCAGGGAGTGGGGAGGTTTGGTGGGGAGGGGGGTCAGGGTGTGGGGACATCCTCTTGGAGATGGAGGAGGAGGAATGGAGCAGGGAACTGTTGGAGGGCAGAACAGGGGTCAGGGAGTGACTGGACTATGAGGAAAGCTTAAAGATAATAATAAAAAAAAGAAATTTGAATGGAAAAATAAAAAAAAGCAACCTCCATTAAACTCAATGGGTCACCAAAAATAAAGACATGAAAACAGATGGGGGACTGGTTGGACAGAGGAAAGGGACCAGAAGTGGTAGGAAAGTAACAAGAGAAGATAATAGAGGACAATGTGACCAAAATACATTGTATTTGTTATGAACACCTCATAATGAAACCCATCCCATTATCACATGTAACTAATATAAGCTAGTAAAAATATTCTGATTTTTTTTTTTTCGGAACTGGGGACCGAACCTAGGGCCTTACGCTTGCTAGGCAAGTGCTCTACCACTGAGCTAAATCCCCAACCCCAATATTCTGATTTTTAAAAAATAATACATTACCTTAGAAATTACCTTCTAATTGAATATCTTTACGCACTAACTAAAAAGAAATATTCTGAGGGCCTTCCACACTGATTCCCATAGTGGATGAGCCAGTTTTCACTCCCACCGACAGTGAATAAGGGTTCATTCTTCCTTCACATCCATAGAGTATTCGTTACCATTTGTTTTGTGTTTTGTCTTATCTTAGCCAATGTGACTGCTGTAAAATGAAATTTACCTTATGTGCACCCAATTTGACTAATAGAAAATGGGAGGATTAAATGAGCAGAAGGAAGAATGTTTTAGGAAAAAAAGCAGCTTACAAATATGCACACACACACACACACACACACACACACACTTAAGGGTGACAGTTTGGAAGCAAAGAGGAAAGTATGATTGGCAGAATTAATATAGATAATTTTTAACCAGAGCAAATTTTGTGATTGGGAAGCTGGGGAAATAAATAACCCTTGACCTGCCTTTGCTTTCCTGTAAAATATGCAGTGACGAGTGATTCTGCTCCATGACAATTGGGTTTGCTTATTGCTATCTTTTGAAGAAGCTAAGGTTGCTAAAAGTCCCTCGAATTTCTTTATAAACAATATCAGGAAACAGTGCTAGGTAAAATTTTGAATTTGATTTCGTCATCATGCAAATATTTCCCTGCTCCAAGAGCTAGACACAAATTACTTTTTATAGTAGTTCTTGGCTTTCATCTACTCAAGAGGGAAGTATGAGGTAGCAGGTCCCAAATGCTATTTACCTGCGTGATGGCCCTCTGTGTCATCTAAACAGATGCTGTTGAGAACTCGACAGTTGGTTATTTATCTCCTCATCTCCTCAGCTAAAACAAGCAAGCACACAACTGAAGCAAAAAGACAAAATTCGATGCCATTTAAAAATGCTTAGATCTTGCACCAGAGAGATGGAGCAGCAGCTGGGAACGCTGGGCTTTTCTTTCCGAGGGTCTAGGTTCAGTTTCCAGCATCTATAAAGCAGATCACAACTATTCCACAGGATCTGATGCCTTCCTCTGGACTCCACAGGCACCAGGCAGGCACGTAAAACACCTACATTCACGGAGGCAAAATGCTCATACGCATGAAGTAAAATAAAATAAGCGAACTTTTTAATGTTTACATTCTTAGCTTGCTTTTCTGTTGAATTCCAGGCATAATCTGCTAGTTCAGGCATAAGTTCCCTTGCCTGAACTGTTGGCACACAGGGGCAATTTTGTACCCCAGCTACAGTGTTCCCCGGACACTGGGCCAAGGCAGTTGGCTCACTGCATTCACTGTAATGCTTCTCCTGACTTTTGCAGGTCTGAAGACAATTGTGCAACAATGCAGAAATGGATACAACCATAGCTCCTTCCCTGGCACTGGCTCTCACTTCTCCAAAGAAGTGTTCAAAGGTTGCTTTATCTCAGTTCCTTCATAATTTCATAATCATCATGGTAGAGATCTGAAGGAACAAGGACTTCCCTTTTCCACTGTGGAGAAAGTAACTAGAACTTTTTCTAGACTTTTGTCTTTTCTTTTCAAGATAGAGTTTTAAGCAGCCCAGACTGGCCTGAAAGTTTCTTGGGAGTGCACCTCCCGAATACTGGATTACAGGCATTCACTGTCACGCTGGAAGTCAAACCTAGGGCTTCAAGCATACTAAGCAAACACCAACTGACCCACATCCCCAGCTACTGGTTGAGATTCTGACAGCTCCAAGAGGAACTTGGTCTGACTGGGGGTGGGGGAAGGAGGACCTCTAGAAAATCTCAGAGACCTTGGATGGAGGAGGCTCCCAGGACTCCATGTGGGCGGTGTTAGTCAAAATGCCCAACAGTGGGGGGTTGTATCCTGAAGAGATGACCTCCAGCAGTCAGACAGGACCCCCAGTGAAGGGATAAAGAAATCAACCCACCTATAAAACTTTTGACCCAAAATTGCTCCTGACTTTAAAAAAAAAAAAAAAAAAGAACAAAAACAAAAACCCAAGCAGGAGCAGAGACGGAAGGAACGGCCCACCAGTGACAGGTCCATTAGGAATCCATCCCATGGACGGACGCCAAACCCTGACACTATTACTTCTGCTGTGTTGTCCTTGCGGACAGGAGCCTAGTGTACCCACTCGTAACTTTAACTACAAATGGTTCTGCACTGCCTGTTCCAGGAACGGTGATCATGTCTTTGTTTCAAAACGATGTGTATAGCCATTTTGTATGTGTGCATTTGTGTATAACCATGTGTATAAGTTGTGTTTAACCACCTTGAAACCCTGCCTCTATTTCAAAAGATTATATGACCATCTGAGACTACCTGGTCATGACTGCCTATTTTTATAACCCCCTTGCTATATCTTGGTTTCAGGAGGCATGCTTAGGTTCTGCTCCTGTAACCCCGCCTATCTTGCCCACCAAATCTCCCATTTGGAAATGCACCATTCCCTGAGGTCTTAACCATCACATAGAGACCCTGAGCTAGTAGACTTGACTATTAAAGGTATCTGTTTCCACTGAAGCTCAGGGCTGTGATCCCTGTCATGGCCCAATGGGGACAGCCCTGGAAACCTGACAGCAGAGTCGTGATTGGGGACAGTCTGTGCAGAAGGGCTTCAGAGAGCTGGTGGCCCTGCCCTCCCCCTTCCATCAGAGACTTGAAGATCCTCTTACTAACTGGAGGCCTTGGCCCTGTCTTCTCATTTCAGGCTTATGGGAAATAAGATGACTAGGCTGGTATTTGAGCAAAGTATTTACTCAACTTTTGATAGTCAGAGAACTCCAGAAACAGTTAGCTTTTTTTTTGCACTCTGTCTGTCCACACTACTGACCAAAAAAAAAAAAAAAAAAAAAAAAAAAAAAAAAAAGAAAGAAAAGAAAAGAAAGAAAGAAAGAAAAAAGAAAAATAACTATAACTTGGAGAAATTCATCAGTATGCTTAGACTCAAATTATATTTTATACATTTTGCCCAGAATAATATATCATCACAGATCTACTTAATCAATGTAAATAATGCATATTTAGTACATGCAACATGAAACAATTCATATCCCTCATAAAGAACTGTATGAGTTCAGTCTTTTCCCCTCACCCACCCCCACTCTCTTCCCACTGTATTTGAAGGGTAACTACTGTTAGAATAATCTGATGGTCTGTTTCATACACGTAAAAAAATGTTGCTTAGCTCATACATAATTAGGTATTTCAAATTGGAATCTGTCTCTCTCCGGATGATTTGTAGACCTACCTATTAAGCATGTAGGAGGGGCAAGCACTGAGTTACAGTGCTGTCAGCAGGCACTGATGAAGGGGCCGTCTTCTCCCCCAGTCAAACCATGCCTTGCATATGTCCCAAGTCAATTTCTCCACTATCTTTCCTGCTTCCTTTTTTGTGCAGCTTGTCTTCCCACCACATTCTCAAAATGGCTCTCCATTCTGCTCTAGCATTCAGTAAACAAAGTAGCTAAAATTCAGACATTCCCAGAACACATCTTTGGCCTGAAGTCAAACTTAAAGTGATACATACATACATACATACATACATACATACATACATACTACATACATACATACATACATACATTTTTTTTTCTTGGAAAGTTTCTTCCTGTAAATTCTTTTGTGGTAGTTTGGCCGCTTATGAAATGTCTTCCTCAGACCATTTCTGTCTGTCTCTGTCACGTTCACCAGTGATTCCTTTCTTTGGCTTCTGGTGAACCTAAACGAAGCTGCAGGGATTTAGAACATAGGAGCAAACCGTGCCTCCCAGTGGAATCAAAACACACATCCAAAGAGCAGTAGACATCTTGTTCCTGGAGAGTTCAGAGGCATTTTCGAATTATCTTCTAGAGGGGAGATGTTGAGTGTTGTTTGCAGAACTCAATCTGTGGGCATAATGTTGCTTTATGATCTTTGATGAGCCATAAACTGGAATTGTTAAAATAATTACAGGTGGACAGATGCCAAATGGCCAAGCAGGGGAAAGCGGGGGTAAGAAGGAGTGTTTCCTGCTGAGAAAACCCACCCCACCATTTCTGCAAAGCAAGACTACAATCCTCTGAATCCTCTGTTGATCTCTAAAATCCCAGGCTTCTGAGTATGGGTGACTAAAATGTCCTAATTAAAGTCATTAAAATAAATGCCAGCACTGGTGCTCAGGGAAAACTGGTGAGCAGTATCTGCTGAGAAATTCTCTGTTTCATTTTCCTACATCCTGGTGCTTCTTGATCACACTCTGGATCTACCAGCTAAAGCCGCCCATATTCTGTTAACAGGCAAATATCCTGGGGTGGAAGGAAAGGAGTCACCCAGAAGTGGGTATTCGAGCAAAGGCACTGTGTTGACACGAATTTCATAGGACAACTGACTGTTTCAGTCCATACTGTGGAGGGAAGCCTGTTACCAGGACATCAAGAAATGGAGCCTGTCCCCCATTAGGGAATCCTCACATGCACTGTCCAGGAATCTCCAATCTAGCTACATCCTGTAACCTGACACCATGGTTCTACAGACTCCCTTGACCCTGCCCTTTGACTAGACCTAAACTTGAGCAACCAGGATTGCCCTTATTTGCATAAATGGGATTTGCATGGATCCTATTTGCATGACAGAGATTACACAACTGGAAGTTACCTGCAGCGTCTCCCTTAGACTATACACCAGCCAAGCACGAGTGTCTTTCTTCACATGTCATGAATTAACTCACCAAGAAACTAAACACAGAGAGCCTCACCCTCGTAAAAAGAACTTCTCGCCAATGGAGGGGATTCACGTGCATCTCTCATCCCCAGGACTGCCTTTAGCTACAGGCTGTACCCTGATTGTTCGCCAGCTCTTACAACGAGTGGATACTCAGATACTTTTTTCTACTCTGTTCTAAGGAAAGATCTCATTAGTCATCCACCAACCTCTTTCCTAGTGGTGCCAGGCTGATTTTCTAGTCGTTGATTGGAGGCACCAGAACAAGAGATAGCTAGCTAGCTATTCCCAAGGATGAACTCTAAGGTGGCAGACAGGACCTGGTATGACATGAACCTATGCATGAGGGGAATAGGATGGGAAGCATGCTGGAGAAAGAATCAAGAAACGGAAAACATAGGCGGCCTCCTCCATGATCCTACAGCTCAGCTCCATGTCTGAACTCTAAAGAGAGAGGGCTTTGGGTTGCCCTTTTATAAGGAAACCTGTAAGGCAAGTTGGCCTTGGCTACGGGGCTGGGTCTCTAGGGATGACAGAGAGTGAAAGCACAGAAATGCAGCATGTATTTGTCATGCTTGGCACAGACCGAGTGCCAAGCCAACACCTACAAATGATGTCTCAGGCAACTGCCAATAAAAGAGACGCAGCTGGTGATTCTGAGAGACTTTGTCATTGTGCAGGTAGGAGCGAGAGCCTGTAAAAATTAGGTATATCATTCTATAGATTTTTTTTTCTTTTACTTAATTAAGTGGCTCTGTGTGCCACCTCTGGGTGACAACTTTAAGGCGTTGGTTCTGGTCCACTACTATGTGTTCTGGGGATCAAAGTCAGGTTATCAAACTTTTATTTACACTGAGTGCTTTTACCTGCTAAGGCATCTCTCTGGCCTAATATTATCCTGTTTGGATCAACAGTCTGATGAAGAGAGCTGAATAAGGAAATCCTCTGAATTCTTCAGCCTCACACTAAGCCTATTATTCAAGTTTTTGTTGTTCTTGCAGACAGCATAACCCATTTCTGCTGGTGTAAAAATGAATTGATGGTATTAAAATAGCGTTGGCACACACCTTATCTATAAGGGACAAAGAACCATGCTTCAGAACCGCATGGCAAGAAATCATATCCAAACTACAGTAAGAGGACATCGCAGCAGAAAGTGCCACTAGCACTCACCCCTGTAACTGCAATAACCCCTCCCAGAAAGCCAACCCTAAGAGCAGCTGACATTTCTGTGTCTCTGCCCCTGTGTGACTCCTTGCTTCTTCCATATTACCAGGTCACACACTCTATCTTAGAAGCTGCACACAGGCAGGGAAAGGAAGCTCTAGCTATATGCTGGAAGACAGAACTTCCCGTTTCCTTGATGAAAGCACTTCTAAGTGATGATGTGACGTGCGTCCTGGGAAGACACGAACTAATCAGACAATGGATCTCTTCCAAAGCAGTGAAAGGCCGGCATGCAAATCTGCTAGTGAGAAAACTTGTAATGACTCAGTCCGGCTTTACAAAGGGTCTTTTCTGTTACCAAAGTCTTCCCAGCTGTTGCCTGGTTTTCCCCGTCTAAGTGCCAGAGATGTGATGTCTTTCCGGTTCAACTCAGTCTGGAAGGATATTCTCCAGTCATTAGCACAGTGGAGAAGAGTCACGTCTTCACCTTGTCACAAGCTTTAGAAACGGTGGTCAAGGAAGAAAATGATAACAGACCAAATAGGTGGAAATTGTGTAGTACGAAACCAAAGATCTCCAGATGGGACCTAAGCAAATGTAGACCGAAAGCCTAAGAGTACTGCGGCTGGGGGCACAGCATCAGGCAAATCAGGCCAAGTCTGGACCTGAACCAAGACAGCAAGGTTTCCTTCAGCCAAAACCATCCAAGGCAGAAATAGAATTTCTTACATATTTAGACCTATGCTCTCTGGTCATGACTACCTTAGTCACCTTGTGAAGAACTACCAAGAAAAAAGATGTCCATGTGTAAATGTATTTCCAAGGCAATACTTAAAATTTCCCAGTCTGGTTTTTTTCCTTATTCTTTGAAACACAAACATCTTTCTGTGCTATTTGCTGTTCACATTTATCCTTTTCGATACCTATTTTGGGTTGCATACGTGGATAAAGCCTCATGTATCCAATCACTGTCCCATCATTTCATACTTTAGAAGACCAAGCAAGGAAAGATTACTATTCTAGAGAGCTTTTCATGAATCTGGCCATGTTCCATTGATCCTAGGCAGATTCTATTACATGTAAAAGAAAAGTGGGCTATGGATCTGACACTGGCAGAGTTTGCCTACCATAAGTGGTGTCCTGGGGTTATCCCCTGAATCACAAACTCTTAAATAAACAAAATAAAACACAGTGCACAAAAAACCAGGCTCAATCTGCTCTCAGGAACTTTATGTGGAAAGACTTCAAACGTTCTGAAATACGTTTCCAGGCAGCACATCACAGGACAATCTCTGTCCCTGGAGGAAGACCCAGAGTGAGGCTGCCTCACAGCTGGAGCTGTCTTGAAACCTCACTGCAGTAAGCAGAGCCTGAGTGAGTAGGAAGGGTGCAGAAAGCTGTTGATACTCCTGTGAGCTTTTAAAAAGATTTGTTGTCATAATTTTAATCATGTATGAAGTGTGGACTTGTGCATACTAAGTGCATATGAAGTGCCTGAGGAGGCCAGGAGTGTCAGATGACCTGGTATAGAGGTAGTTCTGCATAGTCTGATGTGGGTACTGGGAATCAAATAATAACTATAACTTGAGAAATCCATCAGTATGCTTAGACTCCAAATTGTATTTTATACATTTTGCCCAGAATAATATATCATCACAGATCTACTTAATCAATGTAAATAATGCATATTTAGTACATGCAACATGAAACAATTCATATCCCTCATAAAGAACTGTATGAGTTCGCCCTTTTCACCCACCCCCCCCCCTCTTCCCACTGTATTTGAAGGGTAACTACTGTTAGAATAATCTGATGGTCTGTTTCATACACGTAAAAAATGTTGCTTAGCTCATACATAATTAGGGTATTTCAAATTGGAATCTGTCTCTCTCCGGATGATTTTGTAGACCTACCCAGTATTAAGCATGTAGGAGGGCAAGCACTGAGTTACAAAGTGCTGTCAGCAGGCACTGATGAAGGGCCGTCTTCCCCCTCAGTCAAACCATGCCTTGCATATGTCCCAAGTCAATTTCTCTTCCACCATCTTCCTGCTTCCTTTTTGTGCAGCTTGTCTTCCCCACCACATTCCTCAAAATGGCTCTCCATTCTGCTCTAGCATTCAGTAAAACAAAGTAGCTAAAATTCAGACATTCCCAGAACACATCTTTGGCCTGAAGTCAAACTTAAAGTGATACATACATACATACATACATACATACATACATACATATACACATAATATACATACATACATACATTTTTTTTTCTTGGAAAGTTTCTTCCTGTAAATTCTTTTTGTGGTAGTTTTCTGCCTGCTTATGAAATGTCTTCCTTCAGACCATTTCTGTCTGTCTCTGTCACTGCTCACCAGTGATTCTTTCTTTGGCTTCTGGGTGAACCCAAACGAAGCTGCAGGGATTTAGAACATAGGAGCAAACCGTGCCTCCCAGTGGAATCAAATCACACATCCAAAGAGCAGAGACATCTTGTTCCTGGAGAGTTCAGAGGCATTTTCAATTATCTTCTAGAGGGGAGATGTTGAGTGCTGTTTGCAGAACTCAATCTGTGGGCATAATGTTGCTTTTATGATCTTGATGAGCCATAAACTGAATTGTTAAAATAATTACAGGTGGACAGATGCCAAATGCACAAGCAGGGGAAAGGGGGGTAAGAAGGAGTGTTTCCTGCTGAGAAAAACCCAATCCCCACCATTTCTGCAAAAGCAAGACCACAATCCCTCTGAATCCTCTGTTGATCTCAAAATCCCAGGCTTGAGTATGGGTGACTAAAATGTCCTAATTAAAGTCATTAAAATAAATGCCAGCACTGGTGCTCAGGGAAAACTGGTGAGCAGTATCTGCTGAGAAATTCTGTTTCATTTTCCTACATCCTGGTGCTTCTTGATCACACTCTGGATCTACCAGCTAAAGTCATATTCTGTTAACAGGCAAACATCGCGGGTGGAAGGAAAGGAGTCACCCAGAAGTGGGTATTCGTTGGCACTGTGGGTGACACGAATTTCATAGGACAACTGACTGTTTCAGTCCATACTGTGGAGGGAAGCCTGTTACCAGGACATCAAGAAATGGAGCCTGTCCCCCATTAGGGAATCCTCACATGCACTGTCCAGGAATCTCCAATCTAGCTACATCCTGTAACCTGACACCATGGTTCTACAGACTCCCTTGACCCTGCCCTTTGACTAGACCTAAACTTGAGCAACCAGGATTGCCCTTATTTGCATAAATGGGATTTGCATGGATCCTATTTGCATGACAGAGATTACACAACTGAAGTTACCTGCAGCGTCCCCTAGACTATACACCAGCCAAGCACGAGTGTCTTTCTTCACATGTCATGAATTAACTCGCCAAGAAACTAAACACAGAGAGCCTCACCCTCGTAAAAAGAACTTTCTCGCCAATGGAGGGATTCACGTGCATCTCTCATCCCCAGGACTGCCTTTTAGCTACAGGCTGTACCCTGATTGTTCGCCAGCTCTTAAACGAGTGGATACTCAGATACTTTTTTCTACTCTGTTCTAAGGAAAGATCTCATTAGTCATCCACCAACCTCTTTCCTAGTGGTGCCAGGCTGATTTTCTAGTCGTTGATTGAGGCACCAGAACAAGAGATAGCTAGCTAGCTATTCCAAGGATGAACTTCTAAGGTGGCAGACAGGACCTGGTATGACATGAACCTATGCATGAGGGGAATAGGATGGGAAGCATGGGAGAAAGAATCAAGAAACGGAAAACATAGGCGCCTCCATGATCCTACAGCTCAGCTCCACGCCTGGTCTCTAAAGAGAGAGGGCTTTTTGTTGCCATTTTATAAGGAAACCTGTAAGGCAAGTTGGCCTTGACTACGGGGCTGGGTCTCCAGGGATGACAGAGAGTGAAAGCACAGAAATACAGCATGATTTGTCATGCTTGGCACAGACCGAAAAGGTCAACACCTACAAATGATATCTCAGCAATCTGCCAAATAAAAGGGACATGTTGGAGGTGATTCTGAGAGACTTTGTCATTGTGCAGGTAGGAGCGAGAGCCAGTAAAAATTAGGTATATCATTCTATAGATTTTTTTTTCTTTTACTTAATTAAGTGGCTCTGTGTGCCACCTCTGGGTGACAACTTTAAGGTGTTCTGGGGATCAAAGTCAGGTTATCAAACTTTTATTTACATTGAGTGCTTTTACCTGCTAAGGCATCTCTCTGGCCTAATATTATCCTGTTTGGATCAACAGTCTGATGAAAAGGGCTGAATAAGGAAATCCTCTGAATTCTTCAGCCTCACACTAAGCCTATTATTCAAGTTTTTGTTGTTCTTGCAGACAGCATAACCCATTTCTGCTGGTGTAAAATGAATTGATGGTATTAAAATAGCGCTGGCACACACCTTATCTATAAGGACAAAGAACCATGCTTCAGAACCGCATGGCAAGAAATCATATCCAAACTACAGTAAGAGGACATCGCAGCAGAAAGTGCCACTAGCACTCACCCTGTAACTGCACCAATAACCCCCTCCCAGAAAGCCAACCTAAGAGCAGCTGACATTTCTGTGTCTCTGCCCTGTGTGACTCCTGCTTCTTCTTCCATATTACAGTCTTGCAGGTCACACACCTCTATCTTAGTTGCAAAGGAGGCAGGGAAAGGAAACTCTAGCTATATGCTGGAAGACAGAACTTTCTGTTTCCTTGATGAAAGCACTTCCAAGTGATGATGTGACGTGCGTCCTGGGAAGACACGAACTAATCAGACAATGGATCTCTTCCAAAGCAGTGAAAGGCCGGCATGCAAATCTGCTAGTGAGAAAACTTGTAATGACTCAGTCCGGCTTTACAAAGGGTCTTTTCTGTTACCAAAGTCTTCCCAGCTGTTGCCTGGTTTTCCCCGTCTAAGTGCCAGAGATGTGATGTCTTTCCGGTTCAACTCAGTCTGGAAGGATATTCTCCAGTCATTAGCACAGTGGAGAAGAGTCACGTCTTCACCTTGTCACAAGCTTTAGAAACGGTGGTCAAGGAAGAAAATGATAACAGACCAAATAGGTGGAAATTGTGTAGTACGAAACCAAACATCTCCAGATGGGACCTAAGCAAATGTAGACCGAAAGCCTAAGAGTGCTGCGGCTGGGGGCACAGCATCAGGCAAATCAGGCCAAGTCTGGACCTGAACCAAGACAGCAAGGTTTCCTTCAGCCAAAACCATCCAAGGCAGAAATAGAATTTCTTACATATTTAGACCTATGCTCTCTGGTCATGACTACCTTAGTCACGTTGTGAAGAACTACCAAGAAAAAAGATGTCCATGTGTAAATGTATTTCCAAGGCGATACTTAAAATTTCCCAGTCTGGTTTTTTTTTTTATTCTTTGAAACACAAACATCTTTCTGTGCTATTTTGCTGTTCACATTTATCCTTTTCGACACCTATTTTGGGTTGCATAATGTGGATAAAGCCTCATGTATCCAATCACTGTCCCATCATTTCATACTTTAGAAGACCAAGCAAGGAAAGATTACTATTCTAGAGAGCTTTTCATGAATCTGGCCATGTTCCATTGATCCTAGGCAGATTCTATTACATGTAAAAGAAAAGTGGGCTATGGATCTGACACTGGCAGAGTTTGCCTACCATAAGTGGTGTCCTGGGGTTATCCCCTGAATCACAAACTCTTAAATAAACAAAATAAAACACAGTGCACAAAAAACCAGGCTCAATCTGCTCTCAGGAACTTTATGTGGAAAGACTTCAAACGTTCTGAAATACGTTTCCAGGCAGCACATCACAGGACAATCTCTGTCCCTGGAGGAAGACCCAGAGTGAGGCTGCCTCACAGCTGGAGCTGTCTTGAAACCTCACTGCAGTAAGCAGAGCCTGAGTGAGTAGGAAGGGTGCAGAAAGCTGTTGATCCTCCTGTGAGCTTTTAAAAAGATTTGTTGTCATAATTTTAATCATGTATGAAGTGTGGGCTTGTGCATACTAAGTGCATATGAAGTGCCTGAGGAGGCCAGGAGTGTCAGATGACCTGGTATAGAGGTGGTTCTGCATAGTCTGATGTGGGTACTGGGAATCAAATTCAGGTCCTTTGCAAGAGTGGTATACACTGTTAACTTTTGAGCCCTCTCTCTCTAGCCCTCTTCTGTGGGCTTTTTTTAAAAAAATTATTTATTCACTTATTGTGAATTATTATTTTAATTGCTCTTTATTCATTATTTTTGTTAAATTTATTTATATGTATTCATTATTACTGTTATTAAATTATTATTTGTCATCATTTTTAATGTATATGAGTACATTGTAGCTGTCTGTCCTCAGACACACCAGAAGAGGGCATCAGATCCCGTTACAGATGGTTATGAACCATCATGTGGTTGCTGGGAATTGAACTCAGGACCTCTGGAAGAGTAGTCAGTGCTCTTAACCACGGAGCCATCTCTCAAGTCATTTTCCTTGGGTTTTTAAAAGCAGCATTTTTATTAATTCTTTGAGGATTTTATACTATATACGACTTTCCTAAATCAACTCACATCTCTCTACTTATCCAATGATATGCTCTCCTTTAAAACAAACAAACAAACACCTAACCACAGCTGCTAGAACACTCTGGTATAGGTCGTCTCCTGAGTGTGGTTAACATAGCAGGAGCCACACCCTTAAAAGAGAACTGACTTTCTCTGTCCCAGCAGCCACCAATTGCCAATAACTCTTCAGCTTGTCACCACTTCCCCTCCATGTTAGGATTTTGTCAAAGCTGAACTTGCCCCGTTCATTACTTTCACAACCACTGTAAGTTCATTTATGCAACTTCCCTGTTGTGCCCAGAAAACACCCACTCCCTCTTACTCTTATACTCTTTCCCCCACTTGTTCCATGATGATCCCTGAGCCTTGTGGAAAGAGCCATGGTGTAGATGTCCCACTCAGAGCTGAGCTTTCTGCTTCTATCTTATTCTCTGCACACTGACCAGTTATGGGAGTGTTTGCTGATCACTGTCTACTGCAAGAAGGTTTTCTGATGAGGATTAAGAGATGCACTCATTTACGGGTATAAAGGTATCATTAGGAGCTGGTTTAATACTATATCCATTTATCGAAATGGTAGTAGTAGGTTCTCCTCTATAGCCTACGACCTACATATCCACAGGTTGTTGGCTCTCATAGCAATGCCAAGTATGGCTTCCATCTTGTGAAACAGGCCTCTCATCCAATCAGAAACTGTTTGGTTATTCTGATAACATCCATTCCACTGAAGGGCCAGTGAGCGTATCCTGCCAGGCCAATTATAGTTTTCAGTTCAAAACTGGGTGAGAATAGTGACTGCTTTTCTCCTCTGCTAGTAGTCATAGCTCATTCCAGCACTATGAAAACTGTCTAGTAGGGTGGAGCTTCTGAACCAGTACCAGATTGGTCCCTTTTCGTTCTTCGATGCAAATATACATTGTCTTCAAAAATAGAGTCTGAGAATGAACTTTTGTAAATGGAGCCCAATCAGCCAGCAATTCCAAAAAGAAATAATCCACTTCTGGCAGTGGGTTGTTTTTTTTTTTTTTTTTTTTTTTTTTTGCTAGCCTGTGGTATTTTAAGAGAGGCATTGTCTCCCTGCCCCCCCTTATAGAGTAACCCCACTTAGACTTCTATACATGTACATATTTTTAGGAAACTTGTGCAATAGTAGGTGTCTATAAGATCTTTTCAAAAAGTCTTTAGTGTTAGACCCAACCTTCCTATAGTCCCTCCTCTCCCATCGTCTACCTGATTTAATCCCTCTTCTCCATTAGTTGACTCTCCTCATATCTCCCCTCCCTTAAGCCAATTCCACAATGCTCCTTACTAGTTTCCTGACCCCTGTGGCTATTCCAAATAAAACAGACTTATCTAAAGATCCAATGCTAGCATCTTCACATGAAAGAAAATGTGTGATATTCATGTTTGTGAGTCTAAATTACACTTCGCTCAGAGTGATTGTTCCTGGCCCCATCCAATTACATGCAAATTTCATAATTTGGTTTTTCTTAACAGCCGAATAATATTTCACTATGTAAGTGTATTACATCTTCATTATTCATCATTGATGGGCATCCAGGTTGTTTCAATTTCCTGGGTATTGTGACTAGAGCAGAAATGAACACGAATGAGAAAATATCTGTATAGAATCCTTTGGGTACATGCTCAAGAGTAATATAGCTGAATCATATACAGCTCTTGGTGCCCCGTTGCTAGCTTTTTGAGGAAACACCACACTGATTTCCATAGTGTCTGCATCAGTTTACACCCCTAAGTGTTCCAGTATCCATGCCATTTTCCCATATTCATGCCAGCATTTGGTGTCATTTTGCTTTTATGTATTAGTCACCCTGGTTGGAGTAAGATGAAGTCTCAGAAGATGATAAATAAATTAAAAACCATTCCCAGGCATTTACATTTCACCTCTTACAACTCTGTTTAGTTCCTTATCCCATTTTTTAATTGGCTTATTTGTTTTCATAATACTTTGCTTTCGTTAGTTCTTTGTATAGTCCAGATACTCTCTTTCAGAGATCTAGAGAGTAAAGGTTTTCCCCCATCCCATAGGTTACTTGTTCACAGCTTTTTAGTTTTATGAGGTGCCAAGTCTTGGTCTTGATGACTATGCCCCAGAACCATGTCCAAAAATATCTCTTTCTGTGTCTGTAAGTTCAAGTGGAATAGATTTATCAGGTATTCTGTTGAGGTCCTTGATATGTTTGGGCTTGAGTTTAGTGCAAAGTTAGAGATAAGGATCCAAGTTGATTTATCCACACATAGCTATTTATTTTGACCTAGACAGCTAATTGAAGACGCTAGCTTTTTTTCTAGAGTGTACTTCTGACCTCTTCACCAAAAATCAGATGGGTGTAGGAGTTATATCAAGGTTGTCAGTTCTACTTCATTAATCAAAGTGTTTGTTTTTATGCCAGTACCATACTGTTTTTATTACTGGTGTATAACCTGTAGGCAAAGTTCTTCGTTTACTCCAAAGTGTAACTTGAAATCAAGGGAGTTGATACTTGCAGGAGTTATTTAATTGCCCTGAATTGTTTTGGCTAGTTTCAAGTTTTGTTTTGTGTTTTTGTTTTGGTTTGGGGAATTTTTTGGTATGGAATTTGAGATTATTTATTCAATTTCTGTAAAGAGTTCTGTTGGAATTTTGATAGTGATTTTGTTCAACTTCTGAAGTACATTTAGTAGGATGATATTTTTAAGATTTATTGATTGATTTTATGTATATGAGTACACTGTAGCTATCTTCAGACACACCAGAAGAGGGCATCAGATCCCATTGCAGATGGTTGTGAGCCACCATGTGGTTGCTGGGAATTGAACTTGGGACCTCTGGAAGAGCAGTCAATGCTCTTAACCACTGAGCCATCTCTCCAGCCCCGGAAGATCATATCAACACCATTAACCCTTCCAATCCATGAGCATAGGGGATCTTTCTATATCCTGTTAACTTCTTCAATCTCTTTCTTCAATGTCTTAAATTACAACTATTTCACTTCCTTGATTATCTTTATTGTAAAGTTTTGTTTTGCTTTTTAGATATAGGATGGCTACTGTACCCTGCTATACTACTGAGTGTGTTTATTAGCTATAGGTGTTTTCTAAAGGAGCACTTGGGGTCTTGTATGTACAGAATCATCTTGTCTGCAAACATCACAACTTTGGTTTCTTCCCTTTTTTTGTTTGAATCTCCTTTATCGCTTTCACTACTCTTGTTCTAGCTGAGACTTCAGGCAATGCATCGAACAGGTTTGGAGAGAATGGACATCCTTGTCCTATGTTTGATTTTAGAGACAATGCTCTGGCTTTTTCTATGCTTAGCATGATTTAAGTATGGACTTGTTGTATATTACCTTTATTTTTTTTTTTTAGATGAGTCCCCTGTATCCTTCGATTCTCCAGGACTTTTATCATGAAGAAATGTTAGATTTTGTTAAAGAACTTGTCTATACATCTAATGAGATGATTATGTAATTTTTGCCATTCAGTTTATTTATTTTATGGATTATGTTAATTGATTTACATATGTTGAATCATCCCTGCACCTCTGGCAAAAAGCCAACTTGTATCTTGGTGGAAAAATCTTTTTGTTGTGTTTCTGAATTTGGTTTGCAAGTATTTTATTGAGAATTTTTAGATGAATGTTCTTTAGAGACATTGGTCTATAATTTTATTTTTTGTTTGATCTTTGTCTGGTTTGGTATTAGGCTTTCTAATACTGAAGAACTTGAAAACGTTTCTTTCTATTCTGTTTTAGAGAATAATTTGAGGAGTAGTGTTGTTCTTCTTTGAAGGTCCAGCAGAATTCTATACTGTATTTACCTGATTCTGGACTCCTTGAGTTGGAAAGTTTTTATTTAGTGCTTCTATCTCATTAGTAGTTAAGGATATATTTAAATTATTCACTCCATCTTGATTTCTCACATATATCATATACATATACATCCATTTCTTTTAGATTTTCCAGTGTAGTGGAATTTGGACTTCTTTATTCTTCTCTCACACATACAATGCATTAACCACCGCCTCTCCTCCCTCTACTCCTTCCAGCCCCCAAGCCCTCACCCAAATCCACTGCTCCTATGTTTCTCTTCAGAAAAGAGCAGGCCTCCCTGGGATATCAACCAAACACAACATAAGAAGTTACAAGACTAGGCACAAACTCCACATATCAAGACTGAATGAGGCAACCAAGGAGGAGGAAAAAAGAAGTTTCAAGAACAGGCAAAATAGTCAGAGACACACACAGTCCCATGGTTAGGAGTCTCACAAGAACACAAAGCCACACAGAAATATAAACTCTTAAAGTATGTCCTTATGAGTCTTTCAATTTTCTCAGTGTCTGTGGTAGTGTCTCACTCTCACTTTTCATCTCTGATTTTATTTGGGAGATATCTCTCTCTCTCTCTCTCTCTCTCTCTCTCTCTCTCTCTCTCTCTCTCTCTCTCTCTGGCTAAAGATTTGTCAATCTTCTTAATATTTTCAAAAAACCAACCCTTTATTTCATTGTGCTGCTTGTTTCTATGTCATTAATTTCATCTTTGATTTCAATATGCTTAACCTCTTCAGATGAAAGTATTTTGTTTAATATCATTTATAGAGCCATCATAGTGGTCATAAATCCCTTAAATCTCTTTTATTATAGAAAAATTTCCCCTTTGACTATAACTGATAGTTTTGGTATAAACGTTTGTGTTGGTATCTGTGTTCTTTCAGACTTGTAGAATATCAAGCAAAACCCTCCTGGTCCCAAGTATTTTCCATCTACTGCTTTTTGGTATTGTTCATCCTTATTTTTCCAGTTATGCACATCACTATTTTATTAGTATAAGGTCTCTCAAAATTTTTATGTGGGCACTTAGTGCTTTAAATTTTCTCCCATGACTATCTTTACTTTATCCCATAGATTTTTGTATGCTGTGTTCTCATTTTCATCCAATTCTAGAAAATTTTAAAATATTTGTCTTGATTTCTTCCCTGACCCAATTTTCTTTTTTTCCATTTTTGTTGTTGTTGTTGTTTACCTTTTTATTGGATATTTTATGTATTAACATTTTAAATGTTATTCCCTCCCCCCTCCCATAACCCGTACCCTCTCCCCCCACTTCTATGAAGATGCTCCCACTCCCACCCACGCACTCCCAACTCAACATCCTGGCATTCTCCTACACTGGGGAAATGAGCCTTCACAGGACCAAGGGCTTTCCCTCCTTTTGATGCCAGACAATGCCATCCTCTGCTACATATGCAACTGGAGCCATGGGTCCGTTTACTCGTTGGTTAGTGGTTTAGTCTCCAGGAGCTCTGGTTGGTTGATATTATTGTTCTTCCTGTGGGGTTGCAAACCCCTTTAGCTCCTGAAGTCCTTTCCCTAACTCCTCCACTGGGGTCCTTGTGCTCAGTCTGATGGTTAGCTACAAGCATCCACATCTGTATCAATAAGGCTCTGGCAGAGCCTCTCAAGAGACATCTGTATCAGGCTACTGCCTTGACCCAATTTTCATTTATTATTGTGTTGTTTGGTTTCCTTTTCTGTACTTTCTGTAGTTTCTATTGTTAAATCCAGCTCTGTTCTTTTGTGCTCAAATTAAATGCAGGGTGTTATTTCAATTTTCCTACATTTGTTGAGACTTGCTTTGTGTTTTAATATTGGTCCATTTTGGAGAAAGCTCCATGGGCCACTGAGAAGAAAGTATATTATTCATGTTTGGGTGGAATGTTCTATAAATGTCTGTTAAATCTATTTGATTTATGATAGCACTTAACTTCAGAGTTTCTTTATTTAGTGTTTGTCTCACCTGTCTATTGGTGAGAGTGGAATTTTGGAGTCACCCAATATCATCGTATTGGGATCAATCTGTGATTTTAGATTTAATAATATTTATTTTATAAAATACTTTGTTTAGTGTGTTTACCCTGAGTTTAGCACATAAATGTTTAGAATTGTATCCTGTTGGTAGATTCTTTCCTTTAATGAAGTAAATTATCTCGCTTTAGTCTTCTGACTAGTTTTGGCTTAAAGTCAGATATTGGAATATTTATGTCTATTATTTATTAGTTCCATTTTCTTAGAATATGTTTCCCATCCTTTTACCCTAAAATGGTGTCTATTGTTGGTTGTGAGGTGTGTTTCTTGGAGGCAGCAAAAACATGGATCCTGTTTCCTAATCCAGTCTGTTAGTGTGTGTTTCTTTATTGGGAAGTTGAAACTGTTGATATTGAAAATTATTATTTAGCAATTCTTGTTATTTTGTTGTGAATGTATTTTCTTAGACTTCTTTTGATTAACCTTTATTTACTCCCTGTGTCACTTTTGATATGTTTAACCTTCTCTTCAGATGGAAGTATCTTGTCTAATGTCCTTTATAGAGCTATCATAGTGGTCACAAATTCCTTAAATATGTTTTATTATGGAAAAATTTCCCCTTTGATTATAACTGATAGTTTTGGTATAGAGGTCTGTGTCGTTATCTGTGTTCTTTCAGACTTGTAGAATATCAAGCAAGACCCTTCTGGTTCCCAAGGTCTCCACTAAGATGTCCGGTGATTTGTCTTTGCTTGCCCTGCCTTTATAAGTGACTTGGCCACTAAGACATCTTTCCAGCCCCTCCATTGAATTTTTTCACTGACTAAATTTTTTACTGTTTTACTTCGGTTTGGCATTTCTTCTGAAATTCTATCTCTAATTTCATTTTTATAAATTGAATTGTTTTTCTTTGTTTCATCATTTGTTTGTGTTTTCACAGCCTTCATTCTTGGATTAATGCATATCTTTGAATTCCCTGAACACACTTTTCTCAAGTAATATTAGGAGGTACTAATTTTTGGAAGAGACTTATCACCTTGATTATTCATACCTGGGTTTGCAGGACACCAGTGGTGTGATGGGTAGGGTGTCTGGTGGGTCAGTGGGTTGTCCTCTAGGTTTTGAAATAAAACTTCAGCATCCAAAGTAACAATGAGAGTAGCCTGTCTTAACAAAAAGGTCTCATTTTGCACCATGTTTGTCCTACCCACTCTGTAGACCAGCCTGTCACTGGTCTTGCACCAATTCTACCTCTGCCTCCTAGGGGATATTTCATATATGAGCTGTCATGCGAAACTTGCATAGGAATTGTCAAGTGTCTCAGGAAGAAGTAGATGAATTCTATAGAAGATGAATTCAATAAAAGATTGCTAGGATTGTTAGTTGGAAGCAGGCTATATGATGTGGTTACAATAATCCATTGTAGAAAGTACAGTTTCTAGATATTATAGAAGCAAGATAAATATAATATGACTTTCTCCTGCTCCTCCTCCCTGAGGTAAATTACTTTCCTGTTTGTCTCTGGGATTTGTCTGACACATCTTTGTGCCTTTCATTGAAGATCTTGCTGACTCATGTTCTCTGCTTCCTCTGGCTCTGAGGATCATGAAGATCTGGCGACTGCAGCAAGCCAGCTGGGCATGACCTTGCAGTTTGGCTCCTCACAGGCAAAATGACTCAGCCTCTTTTGTCTCCATTCCAGATTCCTAGGAGAAAGTCTGATCGACCCGTCTCAGATCACATGTTCACCCTTGAGTTGGAGACGCTGAAAGTGGTGGAACACAATCACATGACACGAAATCCATCCCTCCCGGAGTAATAAGCAGCGTAGAGCCTCTGAGGTGGAATGTGAGAAGGAAGGAGGGAGGGAATGTTTGTCATCTCTGAAGATGTGGGGCTGAAGGCTAAAAGAGACTTGTTGAGCTGTGGTTCAAGATAAATAAATGAATAAATAAGTCATAGCTTTAGAAAGAACAAAAGAGAATGCCATTTATTAGTCACAGAACCGCAGACGGTATTCCTGATCATTCAGATTCCTCATCTCATATGTAACCGTGGGTCTATGATTACTGTTTGTATCTCAATAATGTCATAAGGAATGACCTATCTTAACATCAAGGATTTGGCAGGTTTCCTATGAAAAAAACCATCCAGCAATTCTCTTTGAATTTGTTATCCCCAACCTTACTATAAATATATTTGGAAGGCAGTTACATGAGCTGGCAATGTTGAAGTCCCTAGGGAGCTGCTTGGTGCAGGAGATGACATTCTAAAAGGAGAAGGAATCTGACATCGCACTCCAGGAGTTTGCATGTTTGGGGCTTGAAAGAGTGAAACTGTGAATAAATGCTTCCTTTCTAATAGAATATCCACTAGATGCTCACAAGACTCCAAACTCCACATTGGTACTATTTCTGTGGCAAGTGACAAAGGCTCTTCACTGAAATTGCTTTTCCTCTGTGCCAAATGATCAGGACTAACCCACAGAGTGTGAAAGAGATACTTCTCTAAAGTTGCCTGACAAGCAAGGCAAGGTTCTCCTCCTCGAAACCCACTGTGGTGCTGAACACTCAACATTTCTCTATCAAGAAAAGAAACATTCAAAGAGATTTTTTTTTTAAATTTTCCTGGTGTGAGTTTTAGTTTCCCAACCCATTCAAGTTCTTCTAAAAGAATCCTTAAGCACCCACGCAAACCTATGATTTATAGCAAGCATGTGTTTTTCTGGAAGTAACCTAGACCACCTCCTGCTTTCCAAGGTCAGCCTCCTAATCTTCCTGTAATTCCTCTCTCTCCCTTCCCTGTGGTGACTTTCCTGGCAGGGACTGGGCTGCCCTTCCTCCAGAGGCTCTACACAATTCAGACGTTTTGGCCCCTCCTCCTCCTCCTCCTCTTCCTCCTCCTCCCTTCTCCTCCTCCTCTCCTCCTCCTCCTCCTCTTCCTCCTCCTCCTCCTCCTCCTCCTTCCTCCTCCTCCTCCTCCTTCTCCTCCTCCTCCTTCCTCCTCCTCATTTCCTCCTCTTCCCTCCTCTTCCTCTTGCTCCTCCTCCTGCCCTCCTCCTCCTCTCTCTATGAATGAATGCTCTTTTTCTCCCCAAATCCCTTAGTGACCTTCCTGGCCTAGATCCTTGAGACCAATAAACTTGCCCAAGAGCAGCTTCCCCATAAACCTGGTTTAATAGTTTAATATAATCTAATCTGGCTTGAATTGGCTCATTTCATGGTTGGAGAAATAACGTATTGCCTTCACTTAGCCCTATCCCTTGACTCTAATCATTCCCTTGCCTCCTCTTTTCATATGTAAATATAACTATCTATTATTTCTGGGCTTTTACAAAGAGTTCTGTTGAATTCTATAAAGTCCTCTGTAAAAGAAGAGAAGGCATTCAGTTATAGGTAAGCCAAATTTTCCAACTATAGGAGCATTAATGTACTTACAGGGGCTGGAACGACCTGACCTTTGTAGTGCCCACCGTACAGAACTACTAACAACCCAGGCTCTGAGCAGGACATCCATTCCTGCCATATTGAATTTATATACCAGTGGGGAAATACTCAAGTAATGTTTGGCAATGGTGGTGGTTTTGCTTGTTTTTAAGACTGGAATATAGTATGTATACTATGAATAGTTCACACACTAAATATGTTTAAAAAAATAAGATGATTCTTGTCCATGCTTTCTGTTTGATTTTGGCTCTAGGGCTTCTATGTAGGAAATGCATCTTAGAATAAGCATTGGAGAAACCAGAATTGTTAATCATGGGGGGGCCCACTTTCTTCAATGGAAGAAAACAAATGATGCCTGATCGCCTGGAATGCTGGAGTGACGTGGTCAAACAACCTGGTGATCCTTCGCTTGTTTATTAGAAATCAGCCTCCACCTGAATCCCTCAATATCCTGGGCATCATTTAGGCCCTAATCCTGTAGTGAGTAGAACACATTGCTATGAGAGAAGCCCCATGTACTGTGCCTTCTCCACCAACAGAATCTAACCTTATGCTTATCACAGATCCTCTCTCTAGGTCCTAGCCCTGAGCTTTGTTTATCAGCGAATAGAATTCATTAATTAGAACAATCATAGGTCACAAGTTCTACTGTGATGGTTTGCATATGCTCAGCCCATTGAGTGGCACTATTAGAAGGTGTGGCCCTGTTGGAGTAGGTGTGTCACTGTGGGTGTGGGCCTGTAAGTCCGTCATGCTAGCTGCCTAGAAGTCAGTATTCTGCTTACAGCCTTCAGATGAAGACAAAAAACTCTCAGCTCCTCCTGCACCATGCCTGCCTGGATGCTGCCATGGTCCTGCCTTGATGATAATGGACCGAACCTCTGAGCCTGTAAGCCAGCCCCAATTAAATGTTGACCTTATAAGAGTAACCTTGGTCACAGTATCTGTTCACAGCAGTAAAACTCTAACTAAGACATCTACTATGTTTACATGTATAAGAAAAGTAAACCATGAGGTCAGTCTCTGGAAGGCTATGACCCAGTGTCTACAAAGATGGCACTGTCCTGAGTTTCATTCATCATCTCCCAGGACCATCCCCCACAGGCCACGAGGTCTGACACTATTATAAACATCTTACATGAGGACATATCTCGTCCTTTGTAATGAGTGATCCTTGGTACCACAATCCCTCCTTCCCCTGAAAGGCATTTGTGAAATTTTAACAGGCCTATGCATACTCTGTGTCTTAGTCAGTGTCTCTATTGCTGCGATACAACACCATGATCAAAAACAAGTTGGGAAGGAAAGGGTTTAATCCATGGCTTCCCCTCTATCATTGGAGGAAGTCAGGACTGGAACTCGAGCAGGGCTGGAAACTGGAAGCAGGAGCTGATGCAGAAGCCATGGAGGGTGCTACTTACTAGCTTTGTTTCCCATGGCTCACTCAGCCTGCATTTTTATAGAATCCAGAACCACTCTTCTGTGCTGTATTGCTTCCATTGATCACTAATTGAGAAAATGCATTTCCTTACCTGAGGCTCCCCCATTTCTGTTGACAACAGCTTGTGTCAAGTTGACACACAAAACCAGTCAGTACACTCTTATGGTAAATTCTTATCAAGTAAACTCCCTGGGTTGATGTTATACACATTTTAAATCACAAAACGTAATGTTCAATCGCATACCAACAAAATATTTTCTATTCTTTAACTTTGCGACCACCTTTATTTATATGAACTTATTGAGCGAGAGAGAGAGAGAGAGAGAGAGAGAGAGAGAGAGAGAGAGAGAGAGAGAGAATGTATGTGTGTATGTGTATGCTATGGCACTCTGTGGAAGTCAGAGGTCAACTTGTAGAGTCAGTTCTTTCCTTTAACCATGTGTTTTCTCCACATCCAACGTGCGGTATCAGGTTTGGCAAGTGCCTTTGGCAAGCGCCTTTACCTGCTGAGATATCTTACAGATCTACCTATATTTTTTTTTATTATTGTCAATCTGATAGTCCAAAAAGTATTAGGTTTGCATTGTTATTCTAATTTGCATTTTATCTGAACATTAATAAAGATGTTTCAGTGTTCATTGAGCATTTCATGCTCTCCTTTTATTATCTGATGTTTGTTTCTCCACTCTCCTACTGTTTCCTGTCTTAAACTTTATAATTATTACACTAATAATTAGTACACACAACTTTAATTGGGAACACCAGAACCAGCGATAAAGCAGAAGCCAGGGCAGAAAACTACCTCTCCTGAGCCTTTGGATTTAGGAATATAGAACCTCTTTTGGTTGGTTGGCTGGCTAGTGACTATATTGTTGTTTTTATTTGTCCACAGCCCAGGCTGGCTAGAGAGTCACTCAGTCTCCTGAGTGCTTAGATTCCATGTATGTACTTACCACCATGGCACAATCATCTATTGTACCTAGATCCTTTTTTTTGTTTGTTTGTTTGTTTTTGTTTTTCCATTACTCAAGATTGAACACAGGACCCTGTGTATACTAGGCAGGAAGTCTGTCACTGAACTATATCCTTGGGATGGTCTGCTTCTTTTAAAAACTAGAAACAAAACAAAAGTTAATGTGAAACTGACTGAGTCAGCTACTCTCAGTTCCACACATCATAACAAGAAAAAGTAGATGTGCAGAAGGAAAAACAGTGGTAGATCTTGGACGTAGAAGAACCAAGGCACTGTGGCCTTGGTCCATTCATATCCTGTAGGCTTTCGAGAATGCACTATGTCTTTTAGTTTAGCCACATTTCTGTTAGGATAAGTAATGTCACACATTGTCCTTTATGATATGAGGAACTGGGGGACAGAGACAGTTTAGAAAGAATGTTCTACTCTTAGTTCTCCCTTTTTCCAGGCTCCTAAGAAGTCCAGGAGAGCCCTAACAAATCTGTGATTCTCAAGCTTGAAGGTAAGTGTGATGGTTTTAATGAAAATGACCTCTGTAGGCTCTCATGACTAGATACTTGTTCCCCACTTGGTGAAACTGTTTGGGAACAGATAGAAGGTGTGGCCTTGTTAGAGGAGATGTGGCACTGGGTATTCTTTGGGGTTTCAAAGGACTACACCATTACCAGTGTGTTCTCTCTCTCTCTCTCTCTCTCTCTCTCTCTCTCTCTCTCTCTCTCTCTCTCTCAGCCCCCCCACTCCAGGGCTTGTGTCTCAGATATGAGTTCTCAGTTATTCATGCTACTACGTCTTTGCTTCATTCTAATTGGATTCTAATTGTCTGAAATCATAAGCTCAATTAAACTCTTTTATAAGTTGCTTTGGTCACGATGTTTCATCAAAGCAACAGTGATGAATATAGGACATGAAAACAAAAATTGTACAATGGCCCAACTATGTTAAATTAGCGTTTCTATAACTGCAATGATAAAAGGGCAAGTTGAGGAAGAAAGAGTTTGTTTGGCTTATACTTCCACACTGTAGTCCATCAATGAAGGACTCCAGGACGGGGACTCAGAGCAGAAACCTGGAGGCAGGAGCTGATGCAGAGACCGTATGAGCGTACGACTTACTGTCTTGCTCCCAGGGCTTGCTGAGTCTACTCTCTTATAGAAGCCACACTCACCTGCTTAGGGGTGGCACCACCTACACTGGGTTTAGCCCTTCCCTATTGTCTTAGGGTTTGCATTGCTGTAAGGAGACACCATGACCAAGACAACTCTTATAAAAGAAAACATTTAATTGAGGCTGGCTTATAGTTTCAGAGGTTCAGTCCATTGTCATCATGGTAGAAAGCATGGCAGCCTGCAAGCAGACACGGTGCTGGAGAAGGAGCTGCGAGTTCTGCATCTTGATTCAAAAGCAACCAGGATAGACTCTCATGAACAGGCATCTAGGCAGAAGCTCTCTTACATAGTGCACTGGGTGGAGCCTGAGCATAGAGGAGACCTCCAAAGCCCACTCCCACCATGACACGCTTCTTCTGACAAGACCACACCTCCTAACAGTGCCATTCCCTATAGGTCAAGCGTATTCAAACCACTACACCTATAAACCACTAATTAAGGCTATAGCTAAATCTCATGGAGGCGTTTTCTCAGTTGACATTCCCTCCTGTAGGATGACTTAGCCTGCGTCAAATTGACATAAAACTAGCTGGGATGTATGTCTTTATCGCATTAGTCCTTTGATTTTATTTTCTTTCAGGATTCTTCATCCAATCAGATATGTAGACCTTTGCCCCACTCAGCTCTTTGAAAAATCTCATCTCAGAACTTCTGGTTTTACCCCCTAGAGAAACTCTTCACTGAGCATTTACTATGTGCTTTGCATCCATCTAATTATTGAACCTGGATAGGGATGTCCTTGCTCAATGGCAGATGAAGCTAAAGAGGAAATGATAGCCTAGTAAATTGTTCAAGAGTACCCCCCCAGAACATGATAAAGCAGGGATCTGGAGTCTGCGGTCTGACTGTTACATCCCTGTTTCCTGGCTGGCCCAGCCAGGCTTAAAGAGTCTAGAGCTAAGAGGATACTAGTCCTGGGACAGAATTGGGGTCTTTTACTTTCAGGACCCCTCTAATCACCACCTTCAGATCCTTATCTTTCTCAGAACAAGAGAATACTTGCATATTTATATTCTAGCTCCTGGCAGCTCCTTTGACAATCCTTCCTACCCAAAGTTTATGCCAGAACTTGGCGCTAATCTGCTGAGCACTGAAGGATCACAGGCTGTATCTAAACCACGGGTTTCCATCACCAACAGTGCCCCATTCACCTCTCAATACAGGACGTTGCTGAAACAGGTTTCTCACTCCTTTGTAATCTAGCTCCTTCGTAATGTTAGTAAACACCCATTTGCTTCTCATATCAGCCCTTGTATGGTTAGGATCTATAAAAATCCCCATTTCACATGTAAGTCACATGCCCAAGGTCACAAAGCTAATAGACGGCAGCCAAGATTCCAATTCAGATGTCAGTTACTCCTTTGAGAAGCTAACCAAGGCTCACATACCTCACAAAAATGTATACCTTCCCGATTCCTTTAACCTCTGGGGTTCTTCTCAAGGACTCTCCCTACAGTAGGTCAAGCACTTTGCAGAGCAAAGCTCAGAAAACTCACTTGTCCTCCAGGTGAAGGTAAGGAAGGTTGAAGAGGGAAACAGCAAAATGGAAAAAAGATACTTGCCTAGAGAGAGCAGAGAGAGAGAGAGAGAGGGAGAGAGAGAGAGAGCATGCCCTGTCCTCATCCCTGTCCCTGTCCCAGTCTACTTCCCTTTGGCTGTGATAAACCCCATGACCAAAAGCAACTTGGGGAAGAAAGGGTCTATTCGGCTTACATGTTCCAGTAAAATTCCATCATGGACAGAAACCAAAGCCAGAACTCAAGCAGGGAAGGCATCTGGAAGCAGGAACTGAAGAAGGGATAACGGAGGGGTGCTGCTTACTGGCTCACTCTCTGTGGCTTTCTCAGCTTGCTTTCTTACACAAAGCCAGGATCTCATGTACAGAAATAGCATTTCCCACAGTGGTGAGCAGAGGCCCAGCCCTCCCGCATCAATCATTAATCAACAAGATGACCGGTAGACTTGCCCACAAATCAATATAATGGAGGCAATTCCTCAACTGGTTTCCTCTTCCCAGGTGACTCTACTTCGTGTCAAGTTGACAAAAGCGTGTTATCAGAATTCCCTCAATGCAGTAAGATGAAGATCTACAAATGCACCAACACCTCTCCTAAACTAAGAAGACTCATTTATGGGCTGACCCCTCATTAGGACAATTAATTGCAGCTTCTGTGGACTATGACATTGTCATTTATTTGCAGTAGAGACTATGGGCATGTCCTGAGCTCCAAATATTCTAGTCCAGATTGGGCTGCTTTCCCTGCTCAAGGAGGATCTGCAACTGATTCCAAACAGACGCTAATGGAGTCCAGAGCTGCTCCCTGCTGCGTGGCTCTCATCCTTCCAAATACCCAGGGTCCCAGTGTTTCTCATTTGAGCTTCTGATGAGTTAAGGATGGGGGTGGGGGGTTAAGCTTCTCAGAAATACAAAATCAAACAGCATTTCAGCCTTGTACTTGGCAATGTCCCTCCTCTGAGACAAGTGAAGCTCAGGGGTTATCCATCTGACTAGAAAGGGACGAGAGAGGGTAGAAATACTAGGAGGGAAAAGTTACTAATAAATGTTACCATACTATATATGTGCCAACCTCAGTTCATTTAAACGTTTTTATTACCTTTTTTAAAGTAGGAAGTAATGTCTAATATTTTTGACAAATTATATGAGTATATAAAATATGATAAATGTAAACAGTGTGTGTGATAGAATTAAGCCAATTAATATAGCAGTCATCTTAAATACTTCTCATTTATTTCTCATGCTAAACATAGCCCATACATAGGACCTTTTTCTTTTTAAAGATTTATTTATTCTTTTATGTAGCAACAGTACACTGCAGCTGTCTTCAGACACACCAGAAGAGGGCATCAGATCCCATTACAGATGGTTGTGAGGTTGCTGGGAATTGAACTCAGGACCTTTAGGAAGAGCAGTCAGTGCTCTTAACCACTGAGCCATCTCTCCAGCCCACCTAGGACCTCTTTACTTTCTCATTAATATCACGGAACTTCCTTAAATGAGAAATAGATAGATAGGTAAATAGGTAGGTAGGTAGGCAGGCAGGCAGGTAGGTAGTTGATATTTTACTGTTTTAAAGATAAGAATAGATAGATGCTTTAAATTTTCAGAAAGTCATTCGAGGTGGGCAGAGAAGCGGTATTAACACCAAGAGCACTGGCTGCTCTCCTGAAGGATTCAGCATGGATTCCCAGCACCCATATGGTGGCTCACAGGCATCTGTAACTTCAGTTCTGGGAGAGCCTATGCCCTTTTCTGGTTTTCTTGAGTACCAGGCACATGATGTACAGTTATACATTCAGGCAAAACATCTATATAGAGAGAGTAATTTTTAGAAAGTTTTTAAATCATTTGAGAATAACAAACTCACTATGTCTTAATAAGCATTACACGATATTTATTATTAAAAGCTTTCATTTCAAAACTCAAAAAGAGTCAGCGTGAAAAAAAAAAATGGTAGTTTCCGTAAGTCTTTTTTATCTGGCACAAGAGAGGTGAGCTGGCTTCTCTGTTGCTTCTGTACTTAATGTGTTCCCTTGGGACAAAGAATACAAGAGACAATAGGGCCTCGGTATTAATGAAACTACCTTTATCAGGAAGACTGTCTGAAAAGAAAGCACTTTGAGAACTGCTATGTTAGATCATGACGTACAATCGAGAATCCAGTGTTCCAGCCCTAGGAGGGAAAAAAAAAATAATCTATGGTCATGGTGTAAGGGAGACAATATATTCAGTGTACTAATTTTAGAAATACTTCTAGGTTTGAATCCTAGTTTCTCCGCTTCTTATAAAATAGTCTTGGGAGGACTACTGAACTACTACAAAACTCGGATCCATCCTTGTTGTTGTTTTAAAAGTATAAAAAATAAAAAGAGTCTAGAACCCACTCTAGGTCCGGCACTGCAGTGTCCCAAGATATCTGATAGGTATCTTAATTCTCAGTCAGCAAAGCCTCTCACCCACTTTGCTCCATTCCATATCCCACTGCCGAAGGCCTCTCTCTGAGCCTGGTAGCCATCTCTCTACGTATCTAGTTCCCAAGGCAGGTTTCCATGCCAGAAACACACATCCCAACTCCGTGGTGGCCCAGATCAGCCACCACACACTCCCTTACACTTAAATCTACACATGAAAGAACACACAACACAATAACCTTTGATCCGATTGATAAGATATAATTGCCCACCTAAACATTCAGAGCCCAGTACCATCCATTTCTTAAAAACATTAATAACAACCTGTAAATACACAGAGCGGAATCTTAACGTCAGCTTCCATTTTCTCTCAGCTGTGACTGCCCTCTCTTCCCGTTCCAGTCTCCTCCTCTTCCTTCAAACTTTTCTCCCGCCCATCCTTCCTTCTCATCCAATGACAGGCCGCTTCCTAGCTTGTACCTGCCTCACCTGTGACATCATCCCACACATCCCTAGATAGGGAATGGTTGTGGCCTTCCTGGGTCATTGAAAGATAAAGAATTTTTTTCCACACTTTATTAGACGTAACTTCTGCCAAGGCTATGTAAGATATGTCTTGTTATCCTACATTTTTTGTTGTTATTTTGTTGTTGGTGGTAGTGGTAGTGGTGGTGGTGGTGGTTTTTTTTTCTCAGAGCTCACCTGTCTCTGCCTCCCAAGTGCTGGAATTAAAAGCATGCACCACCATGTCCAGCTTCCTCTCAGTGTTTTCTATAGCTTGCTTTTTAAACTTACTTATTTTAAAAGGAAATTTTATGTCCCTACTATAACAGCGAACCACTTATCCTAAACTGAAGATGCGATGAAAATATATCAAAAAGCCGACTGCAGGGGCTGAAGTGATGAAGCAGTTAAGATTACTTGCTGCTCTTCCAAAAGATCCATGTTCAACTCCCAGCATCCACTTAGTTGCTCTCGGCCATCTGTACCTCTGTCTTCTGGCCTCCTTCAGCGTGTACATGGTGCCCACACATACATGAAGGTAAAACACCCACCTGTCTCTACCTCCTTCATGCCTGGCTCACTGTTTTTCTCCCTTAAGCCTATTGCAAAGGAAAGTGAGTTGATTTTGTTTCTGTATGACCTGACGAAACCGACTTGACAAAAGGGATATTCTATTTGGCTAATGTTTCAGAGGATGTGGCCCACGGCTTCTTGGTCCCATGGGTCTAGATTTATTATGAGGCAGACCATCCCAGCTCTTCACAGCAGGTAGAAAGTAGGAAGAAAAGGCAGACAGGAAGAAACGCTGGTTAGGCAGCCTACAGAACACATCACAGGTGACCTGCTCCCTCTCATCAAGCTCCATGTCCCTTCGCAGTCCCCCAGTAATGAACCTATCAAAGCACTAATGTACTCTTTATGTTAGAGTCCTCATGATGGAATTATCCCAAGAGATGCTCATAGACACGCACAGAGGTATGCTTTGATAATCTCTTGGGGTTGCAATAATGCACATGATCAAGTTTTACCACCACCAGAAGCTGTTAGAGAATCTTTCGTAGCTTGTTGGTGGTGTATGGGTGGTGGTAGCACACACCTTTAATCCCAGTACTCATAGGCAGAGGCCTGAGATCTCTGAGTTTGAGGCCAGCCTGGTCTAGAGTTCCCAGGACAGCTAGGGCTACACAGATAAACTTTGTCTTGCAAACAAAAACAATAAGAAAAAGTCTTTCATGGCCAACACCAAAGACTGTACTAGATGTAACCAGATGAGGTCAGGGATTAAAATAAAAAATAGGGGGCTGGAAAGATGGCTCAGTGGTTAAGAGCACTGACTGCTCTTCCCAAGGTCCTAAGTTCAAATCCCAGCAACCACATGGTGGCTCACAACCATCTGTAATGGGATCTGATGCCCTCTATATAATAAAAAAAAAAAATAATAATAAAATAAATAAATAAATCTAAAAAAATAAAAAATAAAATAAAAAAATAACTTTCCCTTTGATATTCAAGTTAAAAACTTCTCTCTCTCTCTCTCTCTCTCTCTCTCTCTCTCTCTCTCTCTCTCTCTCTCTCTCCCCCACATGTGTGCACTTGTGTGCACCAAACCCAGAGCTCACCGTTTTGGCTAGGCTGGATGATCACCACGCCCACAGGGTCAGCTTGTCTCATCCCCTCAATGCCGCGGTTTCAGGCAGTAACCATGCCCCACTTCTCACATGGATGCTAGTGGTTAGAAATCATGTCTTTCTGCTTTCACGGCAAGAGCTTTTTATCTTTTAAGCCACCTCCCCTTCCGTTATACAAATTGACTTTGTACTGTTAAGTCATTTTTCTTAAAAAAGAAAATAAGTTATCTAATTTACTGCCTGAATCTTCGGAGTTAAAAATTCTTAAATGGAACATCCTTGCTATGAGGTTTGCATACAGAGTTCAAGGCCAGCCAGGATTACATAGGAAGTCCCAGGAGAGCCACAGCTTCATAGAGAGACCCTTTGTAAAGCAAAACAAAACAAAACAAAAAATATGTATAGGTTTTTGCCTGCATATATATTTGTGTACCACGGAGGTCTTCATGTCACAGGTTTACAAAAGAATGAACACTAGGGCAGAATTAACCCTTGCTTCTTGACCTGCAAGTCATAGTTTTTAATTCATGCCCACAGGCTTGGTTGTTTTCCCTGGTGAGCACCAAGAAGACTGTGCCCTGATTATGTAACTTAAGCATTAAGCATGCAGATGAGCTATGCCAACAAATGTTGAGTGAATTTTAAGAAGTTTATTTTTCACATTTGAAAGTGCTTGCCTGTGAACGTGAAGCTTAGGGTCCACCTAAGGTGTCTTTGTCTATCGCTCTCTATCTTTTATTTATTTTAGGCACTTCAAACTCACAGATTGGCTAAGCCAGTTAGCCCCGAGACCCACAAATCTGCCTCTTTCAACAACCTGAGGGTTCCAAGTGTGTACTGCATACTTCGATTTCCCTGTGAATGTTGAAGGGATTAGAGGTCAGACTTTATGACTGCACAAGCAAGCACTTTTCTGAGTGAGCCGTCTCCTAGTTCCTTATCTCCTCTCACAGTGCTGTTGGGGCACTGGAGAAGGATACAAGAAAATGAGTGTTCAACAGTGTGAGTGATCCTTCCCCACTTGTTACTATTTTTATGTAGGATCCTTGAGAAGCAGAGACAACTTTCTCTGGTGTGCAAGTTCAAAAAGGGTGTGTGTGTCTGTGTGTAGCATCCATCCTCAAGTAGACTCTGTGGCAGGACCAGACATTTATGCACAACTTTTCTTTATATAGGCCCAGCCTTCTTTAATTATTATTTTACTGTCTATCACAAGAGCCCTGTTTTAGGGCTGGAGAGGTGGCTCAGTGGTTAAGAGCACTGCCTGCACTTTCAGAGGTCCTGAGTTCAAATCCCAGCAACCGCATGGTGGAGATCTAATACCCTCTTCTGGTATGGATGAAGACAATGTACTTACATATAAATAAATAAATCTTAAAAAAAAAAAAAAAAAAGCCATGTCTTAGCTATCTTAGCATCACTGAGAACTCGAAGAGGAATAATGCCCACCCGAGAATCATGACATCAATGCCCTCAACACATTGACCAGGAAGAAGATGGCCAAGTTAACTTCAGCAGAACACCTCAGATTTCACATGCTACCAGTCAGAGCCTTGGCACCAGACGCTCTTGTTCAGAGTGCAGGTTTAATGAAGTAGGACCAGACACACGCACAGGAGAGGCCAATGCTTTAGGTCTACGGGCCACATTTTGAGGGTCATGAAATCAAGAGAGATGAAAAGAATCTGTAATCAGTAATCTTTTAAAACTTGACACTCAAAAGGAAAAATGTCTTCTTCCAGGGAGAAATAGGACATAGTGCAGCAGCCATGGGTACTATTCTAGAGAATACAGACAGTCTTAAAAATATTTACTGCTGACCACTTGCTACACATACATTATGTTTTCCAACGTTTAAATGAATGCATCCCTTCTCTTAAAGTTGTGCTTGAGGCCTAAGTCCAGAGCGTTGAGCACACCTTTTTAGCTTTATGAGTTCGGGTAATGGCTTTAACTCTTAACTCATGGTTAGACTATTCAAGTTAACACGAGCCATGGTAAGATGTCTGCTTTGTAGAATTTTATTAGGGTGGACTGGGAACACTCCTGAGTCATGGTGGGATCTCTGGGAGCACTGTTTACTTCCCTCAGATGTTGCCAAGAAAGGTTCTAAGTCATATATTTAAGGAGGGTAGAGAAGTACACTCTGCTCTCCAGCCTCAGTGATTTAAAACTTCCTTCAGTGGAGAACAATGACTTTTCAGCTTTCCAGCCTCAGTGTTTGCAAATAGTGTTTAAGACACTGGCTACTCCTGCATAATTAAAACAAAGATGACTAGTCTGCATTTTAAAATAGTTTTTAGGTGCACCCACACTTCACATCCCAAAATAAGTTGCCATGACAGCCACTTAATTAATCCGATCATGAATATCTCTTGAGCCCCAAAAGGCAGGGTGGCTCTCAGGAGCTAGAAATCAGGCCATGCTCCTGACACTCCTTATACTCCCCAATACCCAGAGAACCTCCATTCCAGCTGCTTGATATGCTTTTCAATAAATAAATGTGGCCTTTATTTCAAAATGTGTTTTAAGTTCTGGACTGACAATTGTGAATTATCCAAACAAAAAGGGGAAAAGCTCCAGTTTTATCCAACTTTAATTGGAGTATAGTAGCTGGTGAATGTTTTCTAGTTGGAGAAAAAGAAAATTTAAGAACCTAAGTTTCACCTATCATTTCTTGGGCACACCATAAAGCCTTAGCCCTTACAAAGACTCCAAAGGCCAGAGACAGTTCTTTTTAGTGAGTATAGATGTTAAACAGCTGCCCCTGGGAGAAAGGGTTCCCTTTCGTCTCCACACCACAGGATGGCCTTCTAATCAGAAGCATGGAATATAAGAGAAATGACAGGGACACCTCACTGTTGAAAAGTCTCATCTAATGCCATCCTAGAATCACAGGACCAAAGGGACAAGAGAGAAAGAGAGAACGGGACACAGAGACTCTGGTTTGGATATCAGTGGAAAATGGAAACGACATTTGCAGTGGCTATGAGGTGCTCTGAACTGGGGTGGGGGGTGGGGGTGGGGGTGGTCGGGAACAACCCTCAGGTGTCGGAGGTGCCCACCAAGGTAAAAGGGTGAGCTTTGCATTTGTCACAAATCTTTTGCTATTTTTTATGGTCTGGCCCACTGCTGTTAATAGAACGTTCATGGCCCTAACTACTTTGTGTGAACTGACTTTTAGAACAACTGAAATTTTTAATTTTTTTAATCATAAAGTGTCAATGGGATATTTTCTAATATATTTTTATATACCAATATACCACTTTAATTGAATAGGAAACTTAGTTTGAGCTTTTCTTGGTGACTCATGGGTTCACCACCTTTTGCTTTTTTTTTTTTTTTTTTTTTTTTTTTTTTTATCTAGGGCCGACGGATAAAATACAAATATTAAGTAAAATCTGACTTTCAGTTAAATACATATTTTGTCACACTTGTAGTATAAACAAATTATTCCTCGTTGTTTGTCTGAAATTCAAATTTCACTGGCTTCTTTTTTTTTTTTTTTAATTTCTGAAGCCTGGTCGCTCTGCTCTACCATGGTGCTGTCATGATGCAGCAATGTTTGCAGTGCAGCTGAGTGATGGCAGGACTAACTGTCCTGACCTGCAGGCATCTCGGGGCTTCTGGAAACTGCAGTAATGGTTGCAGTCTCTTTCTGTGGTGCCTAGCGATTGTATTCCTGTAACAGGGGTGCTGTATTTTCCGTTTCCTATTTAATCCATTTAGGCTAAGTATAGTTTCTGAGCAATGGAAAAGACGGCTTGTGAATGAATGCATACTTGACAGGAGTATGCAAATTTTAAGACAAGTGCTCCACAAAATTTTAGTTTGACTTCTCAGAGAGTAGCCAGTGGCTTAAGAGTCCCATTGGCTAAATAAATTGATTTCATGTGTGTATGTGTCTGTCTCTATGTTTCTGTCTCTCTGTCTCTCTCTGTCTCTCTGTCTCTCTGTCTCTCTCCCCGTGTGTGTGTGTGTGTGTGTGTGTGTGTGTGTGTGTGTGTGTGTGTGTGTGTGTGTATGTTTTAGGATATTGTACAAAGAGAAATCAGCCTCTGATGGAGAAATTAAAGCAGGAAGTAGAGAATCTGTGACCGTGGAATGACATTCTTGACATTTTTTTTAGAAAGAACAAGGAAGATACGAATCTAGCCTGAGAGGGTTGAGGACTGCACGGGGGTCTGCTTCTTGAAATTATGAAGTGGATGGTTCAGCACGAGTTTTTGATTTTTAGGATGGTGGGGCAAAAATGTTATACATTCAGTAGAAATTAGTTTTTAAAAGCTTTCCTCTAGTACACCACTCTTAGTCAGCCACATGATCGGGAACAAGAACAAATGGTTCACACAATACGGTGTCAGCTAGCCGCCGGATAGGTGGGTTAGTCGTTAAATGCAGTTCTGACTTACATTTTCAACTTACAAATGTATTGGGGGCGTCCTAGCAGCTCTTTGTGTTCTAATTCTTTTGTGCTCTATTCAATCAAGTAATTACCACATTCCAACAATGAAAATAAAAATTAGTCATCATATTTTTAACACAAAAAAACTGTGCATTATGAATACAGAGCTCAGAGGAGGCTCAAGTAGCCTGCGAGGCCTTTGGTGAAGGAATTACAAAGCCTCTTCTTCCCTAAATACGCTCGTTTTCAGAATGATCGTTTTTTTTTGCTGTCCTAGGCAATGCTTGCTCTGTATATAGACTTGAAGCAGCTTCTGGATTAGAATTGCTGTTCCTGATACTAGGCTTATAATTACTCAAACAGCATGAAAAGTTAACATCTCTCCTCTCCTTCTACGGTTGCTATTTTTTTTTTACTATTTTATTTCATGTAAGAAAATTGTTTGAAAATGATTCCTGGTCTGAAGAGGATCTGGAGGTTTGAAGTAGGTTAGGTGTTATCCATGTCTACCTTTACTAACATTAATCAAAGAATGCCTTGTCAGAATCAGATCCCAAGGACTAGATCAGAAGTTGTTATAAAGTCTAAGGCTGGGGCTGGACAGGTGGCTCAGCGACTGAGAATACCGGACGCTCTGCCAGAGGACCTAGGTTCCATTCCTAGCACCCACATGGCAGCTCACAACTGTAACTTCAGTTCCAGAGGATCTAGCTTCCTTACACAGACACAACAACAACGAACAGGGGGGAAAATAGAAATACAAAAATCGTGAAAAAGTAAGAAAGTTTAATACCAAGCCAGGATCAGAATCTTGGATCTTGGTAAAGGCAGTGTGATCTCAACTCAGACTTGGAAGATTATCCTTCTCAGAAGAAAATTGGTACCAAAGTGCCCTACATGTGACAAGCCTTTAAAACTTGATTGTACTTGGAATCAGAGCCAGCCTGGCTGTTTTAATTGTACTATATATTTAGATTCATGTAACCTGATTTAACTTACTGTGTTAGTTTTCTTTTTCTTTTTGATGATTGAACTCAAAATTCACTCCAAAATTCTGTTAAAGCAGAATGGGTTTTAAGAGTTGTATTTATTTTCATTTTTTTTTTTTGCCTTAGAATTACTTTTATAGGTTTTTCTTTGAAAGCTTTTTGCTACTCTGAAAGACTTGTTAAAACATTTTAGAAGGTATCTTTAAAGGATATTGTGCACTATTGAAAGAACAGAGTGGTAAAAAGAACAATTAAGAAATAAACAATGGACATTTATTAAGTGTGACAGATTTTTTTTTTCCCAGTATGGTGAGGGGTAATGTGCAGGCTTATAGACAAGAATCTCAGGCTTGAGGCACCGAGGAAAGGTTATTGTGTTAATCACTATGCCTTTGCTGTGAAGGGGCACCGTGACCAAGGCAACTCTTATAAAAGAAAGTATTTAATTAGGCAACTTCTTACAGTTTCAGAGGTTTAGTCCATCATCATCATGGCAAGAGCTTAGCAGGCATAATGCTGGAGTTGTGGATGAGAACTACATCCTGACTGGCAAGCAGAGAGAAAGAAACGCTGAGTTGGATGTCTTCTTTTGAAAGGGTTCCTCCGGGGGCTGGAGAGATGGCTCAGTGGTTAAGAGTATTGACTGTTCTTCCAGAGGTCCTGAGTTCAAATCCCAGCAACCACATGGTGACTCACAACCATCTGTAATGGGATTCAATGCCTTCTGGTGTGTCTGAGGACAGCTACAGTATGCTCATATAAATAAATAAATCTTTAAAAAAAGGAAAGTAAAAAAAATATTAAAGAAAAAAAGGGGTTCCTCCAGTGACAGGATTCCTCTAAGAAGGCCACACCTCCTAATCCTTCTAATCCTCTCAAAGAGTTCCACTCCCTGGAAAGAGCCATTCTCATTCTCATTGCCACAAAGTTGAAATTGGGTCAAGGATGAGCTTGAACTCCTGATTCTCCTGTAGGCCATATAAGCCTAGGGCGGCAGGCCTAATGAAGAGAGAATTACTGTTGCTGATAAGAGTTCCCAACTTCCCAACTGAAACTGCTCCAGGCATGTTCAAATTTAAACCAGAGAGAACAAAGGGAAATTACTACAATTAAAAATATAGAAAGAAAAATTTATTGTATAAGCTATGTCAAAACTGAATGTCACCCTATAGGGAACCCCGGTACCAAGAAAGGGAAATACCTAATACACACAGGGGACCATTAGCGCTACAAAAACAACCCCAAATCAAAGTAATTAACATGGTGGTTTGAATAAAACTCGGCATCCATAGGCTCATATGTTGAACATTTGTTTTCAGTTGGTGCACTATTTAGGAAGGTAGGATGCATGTATGGCCTTGTTGGAGGAGATGTATCACACCAGACCCAGTCCCCCCCACCCTACACCCTCACCCTCTCTACCCCACCCTCCAGATCAGGATGTAAGCTCTCAGCTACTACTCAATCCATGCCATGTTTCCCTCCATGATGTTCACAGACAAACTCTCTGAAGCTATAAGCAAGTTTCCAGTTAAATGCTTTATCTTATACTCAGTCTTGAGCATGGTGTCTCCTCACAGCCAGTCAACAGTTAGGAAAAACAACTAACACATTTCAAAGAAACAAGCAAACAAACAAACGAACAACAAAGATCAAAAGCAGCATAAATGAGCAAACCATGCTAGCTGTATTGACATTCCCAGACAATTAG
Organism: Rattus rattus; assembly: GCF_011064425.1. Classification (NCBI taxonomy): domain Eukaryota; kingdom Metazoa; phylum Chordata; class Mammalia; order Rodentia; family Muridae; genus Rattus; species Rattus rattus. The sequence continues at coordinate 108,208,282 of NC_046154.1, read as the reverse complement.
AATATCTGACGCGTGTAATCCTCACTATTGCTCTTTTCCAACTTCTACACAATTGCTTTTATTTATCCTACATCTCTTGTTTATTTTTAACATTAGCCCACAATGCACTCTGTGCTATGGCATGTTCATACCTAATTTGTTTCTATTCATTCCTCCAGGCCATGTACCCTTCCACCCCTGGTGGTTGCCTTTCTGCTTTGATGTCATAAATATCCTCTTACCCTTCCCTCTTCCACACAACCTCCATGTCCTGTCTCATGGTTCTTTTTTACTTCTTTACACCTATGGTCAAATCTTAATGGTCAAAAGGATTCCGTCAAGCAGAGGATGTAGGTTAGTTACTAGAGTGCTTGTTTGATCCCTGGAAATATATAAATGGAGTGTGGTGATGGTACAGGCCTGTCATCTTAATCTCAGTTCTCAGAAGGCAGAGGTGGGAGGTTCAGAAGTTCAAGGTCGTCTTTGGCTACACAGAGAGTTTGACATCCGACCTTATCTCGGAAGGAAAAAAAAGTCAAGAACCTTTCTTATTCTTCTCTTTTACATAAAATATGAACATTCAGTCAGTTTCAGCATAGTAACAGATTTCTCAGACTGTTTAGAACTTAGTAAACACTTCTTTAGTACATGTCTTAGTTAAGTGATTGTTTCATAGAATGCTGGTCTTCCTCAAAAGATACTTTCTAAAAACTATATTCTAAATTGAAATAACCTGGGCATAGCTGCTTTCACATGTGATCAGAAGGCTGATCTTTGTGATGTTGAACAATTCTAAACCAACAGATATATAGTGAATCATTATTCAAAACAGCTATAAAGTAGCTACATATGTTCACTTCTGAGTAAACAGAAAAAGGTGAGCATTAGACATATTAATATTTATAATCATATGATAGTCATGAAATGTCCGTGGAGAGCTAGCATCCACAAGCAGAAGATATAAAGTGTCTACATAAATTACTTCATCAATGCTGCAATCGATCCTTATTTTAGATATTTGATTAATAAATTTTAGAAACATTTCTTCCCACTTTGCTTATAAAAACAGGTCCTAATTCCTAGGCGTTTGTTTGCCTTTTTCTAGACCCCACCCAGTCTTCCAAACTCAACAAATTTCTGGTGTTGATTGCTCTTTGCTCATAGTAAAATTATTGACTTTGTGCTTTGTTCAGATGTTACTCATTTTCAGCTGTGCAGAATTTAATAAGCATAGACGTAAGTATCTATCTGGGAAGCACAAAGCAGACTTCAAAGATCCTGTAATCTGATATTATTACGGTTGTTCTGTCTGAGGTCCCAAATTGGTGTTTTCATTATTTCCTATCCCCTCCATGTGACAGATTTGGTTTTTGGCGCTCTTGACAGCTAAATTAATCTCTCTCCAACTATTAGATTGGCTCTTTGTTATATCCTGTTTTAAGTCACTATGCTGAACAGGGTCTCTAAATTACTTAGCTTGCTTTCCTACGGGTTCGCTTCCTCATCCCCACTGTCTCAGAGGCTCTCCTTTTTCTTCCTTACATTTTTTTTTTTTTTTTTTAAACTCTTTTACTTATGAGGGGGTATTTAAATTCCAACCCGGAACTTGGGATCGCGCGCCTTGGATGACGGGAGTCGTAGTTTCTGTGACTTCTGGGTAACCGCCTTTCAGGCCCACTCCTGCCCTTAGCGAAACCCCACAAATCCCAGAATGCACTCTGACGGGCCCGCCCCCTGTGCGCAGGCGCCCTGTGGCCGCAGGATTTGAATCGGCGGCGTTGTTATTGACGCCATATTGGGGCCGGCGGCGGGTGGCAGAGTTGGTCCGTGAAGAGAGGGTCGAGTGCATTGCCTAGCTCTGTGCGGCGGAGCTACCACTCCGCTCCCGCAAGTTGCCGCCGCTCACGAGCTTCTGTCTACACCGGCGTGTTGGAGGTCGCGTTTCGGTCGTGCCACTGACCGGGTCCACTACCGAAGGGAGCCGGTCTCCGCGCAAGAGCCTCAGCGCGCTCAGCCCGAGCGCACGGCGGGGGCGGCCCGGCCTCTCGGGAGCGGCCCCGAGCGGGCGGCGCGACCCTCGCGCCTCGCCCGCCTGCCCTGTCGCGGCTCCTCTGTCCCGGGCCCCACACCTACCGGGCACCTCGGAGGGCCCGTTTGCCCCGGTCCTTCCCGGCCCCGCCCGAGCCGGGCCTCGGCTGCCCGCCGCCATGGCGTGCGGAGCCACTCTGAAAAGGACTCTGGATTTCGACCCACTGCTTAGCCCGGCATCTCCGAAGCGGAGGCGGTGCGCGCCTTTGTCGGCACCGGCTTCGGCTGCCGCCTCCCCTGCCGCCGCTACCGCCGCCGCCGCTGCCTCTGCCGCGGCCGCTTCGCCGCAGAAGTATCTCCGGATGGAGCCTTCCCCCTTCGGCGACGTCTCCTCCCGTCTCACCACAGGTGGGCCTGGGCCCCGGGGCTGCCTGGGTGGGCTGTGGCTGGGCGCTTGGGTGCGGACACAAAGGGAGGGCCTGAACCAAGGTGGGGGTGGTGTCGGCAGGTTGGGTGGGTACGGGTCGGGTTGGTCGGCATTGTGGGGTACTTCATTGTGAGGCAGATCATTTGGGGTAGGATCACTGGAATCGTTTCCTGATGTAGGGACTCAGCGGAAATGATCAGAGAGGGTGATATTATTCATAAGTCGGGCGAGAGAAGGGTCACATTTCACCCGAATCTCCCGGTCTCTTGGGCTGAATCGATTGGTTGCAGCTATTAACTCAGTGACTGAGTGGTTTGAGGCGAGAAGGCAGCCCCTCCTCCATTTTAGACTTGGCTGGTTTTAGTATAGAAGGGGTGGGGTTTGGAGGGGGATGGATGTCACTGGGGCGAGTTGTAGGCCTGTCATTAATCACCCACAAGAACGCCACTTTGGCTGAGTCAAGACCTGTTTCCCTAGCAGGGTCAACAACAAAGCAAATGTTCTTCCCGAGTACTGTAAAGTGATCTCACTATGCGTCTAGTCCTTAAGAAATCTTGAACTTTTAATGAAAAGGAAGGTGTACTTCGAATTGATACTGACTAGTTAATTTGTAAATGCTTTAGTTATCCCAACGAAGTATGTTGGGAGAAAACAGCCTAGCCTCGAGAGTAACGAATAAATCAAGATTCCAGTGGACTTCAGACTTGAACCATTTTCTGAAAGTGTCTGCCGAGTTGTACCTTTGATTGCTTTTGTACACTAAATGTGTACCTAGGGATTATTTTCCCCTCTGCATTTGGAAATCTTTGTGTGCCACCGGCACAGTTTTTGGGTAGGCTTTAATGGACTTGAAGTGTCTGTTTCCTTTGTGTGTGGCATGCAGTGTATGTGTGCCTGTGTGTGCAAGCCCTTAGTAATATCCTTAAAGCCTTTGATCAGCTTTATGTTTTTTCTCAGTAACTCATTTTAAAAAGATGGGAACTATAGAGTTCTGTATTTGGTAACATTCATATGAAATTGTACCATGTGGTTTTTTTCCTTAATGTCACATTTAAATATTCATACCCAAATCCATGGTGAATCTCAGTTACCTACTCTTGCTATTAAATTTTTGATCTAATGTAGCCTAATGCTGTTTTAAAAGTTGCAGTCAGTTTTCATAGGAATTTCAAGAAGTTTATTTAACGATCATACGTAAACTACTCCTCCCCCTAACATATATATACATACATACATACATACATACATACATACATACGTGTGTGTGTGTGTGTGTGTGTGTGTGTGTGTGTGTGTGTGTGTGTAAAAAGGTACTGTTAGAGGAAGGCTTAGAGATCTGTGGGTCAGGACTTCTAGGGAAGGACTATCAGATATTTACATTACTATTTATAACAGTAACACAATTATGGTTTTGGGTCACCACAACATGAAGTACTGTGTTAAAGGGTGGGCTCATCAGGAGGGTTGAGAACCCACTCCTTTAGACATTACTGAAAAACAAGGGAACAAAGTGAAGAATGAATTCCTTGGGGCAGACATTTTTGTCTTTAATGAAATGCTCTTTGAACATTGAAATGGTGTCCGATCTACTAATGAGGCCATTTCAAAATAGCTGTAACTAGCAATAAATTTCAGTGGAGTTAGTGTTAGGTTTGAGAGTTACAATATATCCCTATGCAATTAAAATCTTGAACACAAAAACAGCAGGGAGCTATGACACCTTCCTTTACTTAAAGGGAACTTGTTCAGAAACTGTAATGATCATCTTCCAATCTGTTGTGTCAGTGCTGTATCTGTAGAGTGGTTAATATTCTTCACTTCTTTCAGATCTCAATTAGTAAAATAATTAGGATTGTTGTTAGTCTTTTAGCCAGCTGACACAGTTTGATCACATCTTGGAACCTAAAATCACATGCTAATTGATATTTTTAGAATTTGCTAAATATTAAATTGGCATTTCAGTTAATTTGAATATTAATGTAGAAGATTAGCTTCTTGAAAAATGAGGGAAAGTTGCTAAAGTTTGAATTTGCTAAAATGTACACATATTTACTACGCCATTTTTAGTGACGTAGTAAATGTGTGGTTGAACCTTTTTAGGCTAAACCTGAAGACCTGGAAGTTTAAGCAGAGTATGTCCTTCTTGGTGTTCTGTTTCATGTACTTCCGGTTCTCCCCTGCTGGTGTCCTTGAAGTCTTCAGTGGCACGCTAGTAGTTTCAAGAACTTGGGCTCTGTTCTAAATGCTGTTATTTTAGACATTCCAGGAAGGTGATTCCAAATGTTGATATGGCTGCTCTTATTTAAGTCAATATTTTTCAAACTTGCAACTTAATACTAGAGAAGAGGGCTAGTTGAAGGAAGTCTAGCTTGCTTTCTTACCCTGGAGACTTGAAACTCTTATTATGTTTATTAACGGTGGCTTCTGTTCTTGCCCCTTTTCATATACCATATCTCAAACATGATTTTTGGTGTTCCCGAGTTACTAATTCAGAACTGTACTTTAAGATAGGTTTGACAAACTATGATCATGTATTTGTACAGTCTGGGAGGTAAGAATTTTTTTAAACAACATTTTTACATGGCTAAAAAGAATAAAAATTATTTCATCATGTTGAAAATTCAAAAAATTCAAATGTCAGTGCCATGACAAACAATCATTTGGATACAGTTGTGCCTGTCCTTTAAAGTTTAAGGTCTACTGCAGTTTATCTTGGTAGTTTGTGGAGAGAGTATGTTCCCAGAAATCGTATTTATTGTCTGCCCACCCCCCAACAAAAAGATGTGTGTACTCTGGTTTGGTTTAGGATTATAATTCATTGATGCTTAAAATACTTTTTAGTGTATCAAAGGATGGTGGATATTGGGAGAGAGAACCATTTAAATGGGGTTGGGTAAATGTGTGTCAAGGTTGCGGGGGAGGGGCAGAGGTCTTATCACAGATCCCTGGCTAGCCTGGAACTCTTGGGTGCTTGGCCTACTATTGCATTTCAAGTGCTGGGATTAAAGGGTGTGTGCCACCCTGCCCTGCCTTAAGTAAGATTTTAAGGATGTGTTTTTTCTAAGTACCTAACTCTTCCCAGGTTCACCTCACCCACCTTTTCCTACTTCTCAGTTTCATATTCTCTCCCTTTCCCTTTCCCACTCTCCCTCTCCTCTCCCCCCTTCTCCCTCTCTCCTCCCCCTCCCTTTCCTCCCTCCCTCCTAAAATAACTTTTAAGTCCCAATTTGTGTTGCCTATATATACTCATAGATTTGGGGTCATCCATTAGAGCTTGGCTGACCTACTAAGAGCTTTAAGTAAATTGACTTCCTCCCTTAGATGCCACCAACTCTTAATAGGTCTTGTGTATAAATGTGGACCGGCGGCCACTATTGCTGTTAATTCATGAGTGCTTCAGCATGTCATGTCTAGAAAACGCTGGCCCTGACACCTGGCTCTTACACTTCTGCCTCAAACCATCTGCTAAATTGTGTGCCTGTACTTATTTAGAGGGTGGTCCGACACTATGTCTGTATAACAAACAGTAGTAGCTAGCTCATCCCTGGAGCTCATGAGTGATTCAGCCATGTGTCGTTTGTTGGCTAGATTTACAGTGTCAAGCATGTATTTCTGCCTTGGAGCAGGCAGAAATCATAAACCCAACCAGAAAGCAGGACATTTATCCCTGTGACATTTGTACCACTATTGCACTCATGGGCCTGTCATGGCAAACTGATCATTTTTGTAGCTCAAAAGAGGTCATAATTGGATAAGGCTTGTTGGATAACTTTTCATTCATAGTAGCCTGCAAGACACCTGGGACTAGCTAGCTAAAAGAGGGAGTTTCTTGTCAGTACCAGCTTGTTCCATGTCCTGTGACCAGATTATGTGGTGTCCTCAGAGGGCAACCTAAAACATTAACAATAATCTATATCATTTTGGAGGTCTCTAGGACATCCCTGACCAACAGCTTAAGGGGCTGTTTCCCAATACTGGTACTGGGCTTTTTATTTGGCAACCTAAGTTACTTTTTAGTTGTCTGTTTTGTCTGTCTGTCAGTCAATCAATCAATCAATCAATCAATGTCTATTATTACGTAATCAAAAGATTGTCCTGGCATTTTCAAGAAAGAAGTTGTTTTGATATAATGTATCATTGTAATGAGGTTGTCAGGACTGTCAGTCCAATCTAACACATTGTTTTCATAATTATACTATGAATCAATGGTCTTGTGAATGACCTTCTGTAGGTGTTGACTTATTTGTGAGTTGGCTAGTTAACATTAATGTGTACTTTGTAGCTTGCTTGGTACCATTGCTGGAGAGTTTGTTTTAGGAACTGAGTTGGATGAAGAGTTAAATTCCTTTGTAAGAACTCATTGTATTTGTTGGAAACTTTCCATTAAAAAAATGGAAACTACAGCTTGTGAATGGAGAATAGATTGTTCACTAGACATTGATACATGCCTCCAAATGGAGACACCAGCTGGTTTAAAGGAAATACAAATGGTTCTAGGCAAACAAATGATAATGTGTGTTGGAGAAGGCAGTATCTAACTTCAGATGTCATTTTATTGAGCCAGAAGTATCTTTTAATATTTGCGGTTATTTAGACAGCTGTTAAATTACTTCTAGTTTCTCAGTGGATTTGGCAAATAAATGCTTTTAGTAGAGGTCTCTGCTATGGATTGTAAACCTGATATTTAGAAATGTGTAGCTCCAGTTAAAATTGTGCACTTCAGAGTCCTGTTAGTTGGAATTGGCATGTTGGCTCAGTGGTACTAGAGTGCCTGTCTAGCACAAATCTCCCTAAATTTGATCCTAATACTTGTTTTAAAAAAGGCAAGGAAAAAGCCCTAGGTTTATGGCCATTAAAGAACGGCCCAGTGCGTTACTTAATTTAACATTTTAAGGTAGGGGAGAAAAAACCCTGAAGCCTGTACAGAAACACAAGCTAACCTTCTCTAGAGATGCTTCTATCAATCGGTTACCACAGAGAAGCTCTTCAGCTTGTAGATGGCTTGTTCTTTTGTTACTTGGGTATGTTTTTCCTATTGTTAAGATAGGCCAGGAAAAAAAAAAACGGGTAGTAATACTTTTGAAAGGTTGAAAATAACAGATTCAGGACTGACAAGATGGCTCAGCCAGTAAACATGCTTACTGCCAGGCCTGAGCCTTGAGTTTGATCACTGGGACCTATGTGGTAGGAAGAGAGAAAACAACTCCAAAAAGCTGTTCTGTGACTTTAACCTGTGCACTGTGGCAAGTGTATAACTGGATGTGTGAGCAAATGCACAAACAAACACAAGATAGATAATGATGAAGTATAAAAGAAAAATTCAGAGTCTAGTATTGACAGTAGTTTACTATTTGAAAAGAAACATTAAAAATACAACCCGATAGTAAAAGTAGAGTCTGGGCTCCTTGCAGAGTTGTTTGACACTAGATAATGGTATTGGGGATGGATATGTTCAAGTATCTGTAACTAAATTAGTTAATCAGAATGTTGGTGTCCTTGTAGTCCTTGTGTTTAACAGTGTCAATACTGTTGGCCTTAATACTGTCCAGTACTATTAACCTACAAAAGTTTATCTGCATATATGAAAATTTGGTACATTTTTATTTGATGTCTTTGATAAGACTATCAACCTTTAAAAGGTGGAAAACCCCTTTAGAAGGTGGAAAACCGGCCTATTTGAACATATCTGGCATCTGCAGATGACTGCTCTAGGAACTCAATTTATCCCAACTTTTTATACATACCTGAGAGATCCACTAAGAGTCTAAAATAGGTCCCTGAATTTTTAGGGCAGATGTGGTTTAAATGAGACTGATACCAACTTTGAAAATAGCTTCAGAGTTAATAAAGTTAATTGGTTAATGTCTTACCACAGAGCTTTAAAATGTTGGGTTTATTTGTTGGGTTATTCACTTGACATTTTCCAGGTTTCTTAGAAGTCCTGTAATTAGGAAAACAATGAAAATTGCAGTTCTGTATCTTTTTTTAGACTGTTGTGTGCCCCTGTAGTTATAAGCAAAGCATTAATTCAATTGAGTTACACTACTGCAGTGAAAATTTTAAGCAGTGTTTCTGGGTACTTACAAGTTTTTGTTTTTGTTTTTTTTTAATGTGTATGAGTGTTTATGAATGTGCATTACACACATATAGTGTCCGTGGAAGTTAAAGAAGGTATCACACCCCCTAGGACTGGAGTTAGAGATGTTTGTGAGCAGGTGCTGGGAATGGAACCTCAGTCTTCTGCAAGAGCAACAGTGTTCTTAACTGCAGAGCCATTTTTCCACCCCAGGATATTCTTACTATTCCCTCCTATTCCTCCCGGGTGATGAGTAAGGACTTCCAGCATTATAATATTTAGATAGTCTCATTTGGGGGACATTTTGCTATTGTCAGAGATTTGCTCACTTGAGAAATTATTTTGATATATGTGCACTGACTTTTAGCATTCATTTTTGTTAATACTTATATAACATCTCAAGAAAATAAAAATGAAAATAGATTAGGGATGAGTTTAGGAGAGCTGTTGTTCTCTTTTGTTATTAATTTGTTTATTTATTGAGACAGGGTCTCTATATAACTCTTACTGTATTTTCACTATATAGATCCAGTTGTGCTGGGGTTAAAGGCCACAGTTCCCAACCTTTTTTGTTTTTAAAATGAGATAGTGCTGGGTGTGGCAGTGGTGGCACACAGGAGGTTGAAGCAGGATGATCACCTGAGTTTGAGGACAGTTTGTGATGCATATTGAGATTCTGCTTCAAAAGTAGAGTACTGTGAGCAGCATAAACTATCAGAATGAAATGTAGTCCAATTCCTCAAGTATTCTTATCCCTGTCCCTAAGAGAATGCCTAGTGCTGAAGTGTTGTTACCTGGAATAACTTTTGTAAGTGGTGTACTTACTTGAAAGTATAGATCGATGATAGTTGCTATGACAGAACAGAGTAAATGGACAGAATACAGTGTTGGCTGTACCCACCTTCAGTGGTTTAATATGAAATAGTACATTACTGGCATTGTGATGTGCAGCATTGCTTACGTACTGTTTTAGATTGATACCTTGAAACAGCAGCAGAACATTCCCTTGAACATAGTGCCTATCCTAAGAGGAGGCAGGATTATATAGATATAGATAGTCTTCATACTGCTGGTGGTATCAGTCAGGTATCTGGATAGAAGTAATGTGCATGGTAGAATGTTGTGTGGAAAATTTGGGAGGAAGTCTCAACTCAAAACTGTTTAACTCCTGAACTGAAATATATCAGACCAATTTAGTGGTTTTCGACTTGTGCTGCCAGGATCTTATGTAAGTTAGATCACTGACTCATAACGTTGTTGATTATGTGCTGTCGGTATTAGAGCATTTGAGGGCAAGTATAGCTTAGGTGACTTAGTTGTATCCTAGCAGATGAAGAAAACAGAACAGGCAGTGATATTAGGAATTCTTGAATTGATGTATCAAGTGTTGGTAAGACTCGGGAGTAGCTGGTAATAATGTGAAATGGGAAAGAGCAGTCTGGAAAACTTTGGTAGTTTCTTTACAAAATAAAATCACTCACTTGCCATGGTAGTCTGATACCGCTGCTAAGTATTACCAAATAGGTGAAAACATCCCCAGGCTAGAGCTTTACTAGTTTCATTGGAAACAGTCTGAAAGGCCAATAACAGGAAATTATCACCAGTCAACACTAGGAAGAAATTGATGATGCATGAATTCCAAGCATATCTAGTACAGTGAAGAAGAAAACTCCTGTACTATACCGCTTGGGAATGATGACAAGGAAAATGTATTTGTCATAGCATGGGTGCAATTAAAAAATGTTTGCACTGTTTGTGCTTGTGAAGTCCACTTATACAGGAAGGTAAACAGAGTGATACCATGTGAGTATTGGCAAGACTGGAGAAAGAGGTGGGGGTGTGCGTATGATGTAAAGAGACATAAGAAAGTTTTAGAGAGTTGTGGTTTTATATTATATTTAAATTGATAGATTATAATTATAAAAAAAATTATACCTCAAATATTTTTGGTTTGCCTTCTGAGACTGGCCACTGTGTCTGGAACTCACTAGGTAGGCAGCCTCTTTCACACAGGTGCTGGGATTAAAGGTTTTGCACCACTATGTTGTGTCAGTTGGATTGGCGCTTAAAATAAGTAGTTTTACTGAATTCTAGTCTTGGCTTTGTTTCAAGCATTCTCTTTATGGTGTAGTTTAGTGGCCTTCCTTATTTTGGCAGTAAAGTTTAGAACTAGATGCAGTGGTTCTCAATCTGTGGGTGGTGACCCATTTTCTTGGGGGGGGGGTTACATACCAGATATCTTACATATCAGGTATTTATATTCCGAGTAATGACAGTAGCAGAATTATAGTCATGTCATAGTAACAAAATAATTTTATGGTAGCGGGTTATCAGAACATGGAGCACTGTATTAAAGGGTCACCAACATGAGAAAGGTTGAGAACCACTCGTAGAGGAAGACTAATTGGAGGAGCGATGCCTTTGTAGTGATCGTGTACAAGTCACAAAGAGGTGGGAGTTGTTAAAGTCAAGCTATGCCAAGCTAGTGTGGTACATTTTGAAGTTTTTAGCTGTCAGTAAACTTTACCATGTTTTGAATGACATTTGTCATTCATATTAGAGATCAAAATATCATTAGTTGAAAGCCTTTTAGTATATTGTTGTAAGAAGAGTTTTTTTTAAATGAATGCTTGTTGGTAACAGGATATTTCATAGTTTTATCAGATACCTCTGATGAATGCTATTCATATCAAAGCAAAACCTACATGACCACAATTTTATTTTATACTGACAACTGTTAATTAACTTAAGTGGAAAAAGACTGAAATTGACCAACTGTACTAAAAAAAAAGTTAGCATTTTGAAAAATGTTAAACAGTTAAAACCCACACAGCTGTCCTGAAGTTCATCATATGTAATTTTGTATTTGAACTATGCAATAACATATATTTTGTGTGTGTGTGTGTGTGTGTGTGTGTGTGTGTGTGTGTGTGTGTGTGTACATATGCACACAAACTTTTGACAGAATTGATATCTTAACTGAATTCATTTATCATTTGAGCTTCTTTTTCTTTTAGTTACAATGGAATGGTCAGCATCTAAAGTATTTAAAGGCAAGCAAAGGAGGGGTACAAAGATGTGGTAAAGAGCACCTGCTACTCTTACAGGGGTAGCAGGCAGGGCTCTACTGTCCTTAACACCAGTTCCAAGAGGTCAGATGCCCTCTTCTGTCCTCCACAAGCACTGCATGCATATGATGCAGTTACATACATGTAGGCAAGACTCATACACATTTAAAAATAAAAACTTATAATAACGATCCTTTCTTTACAATTCTGATTAGAGAAAGGAAAGAGACTACTGAAGATTAAAAATGAAAGGTACCAGTTATTAAATATTGAACAGGATTGTTACTGTGGGATTTGAGTCAAATATGGAAATTCACTCTTCCCTTTGTGCATTTTTTATTGCATGTTTCCACTTTTGCTTTCAATTGGGATTAATAAACTTCTTGGAATTTAGTTTCACGTTGAGCTAAGGAGTTAATGAGAAAATATGGAGGTGGGTGACAAGGGGAGGGGATCCTCAGGAAGGCATTTCTTCCTGCAGATGAAATGGTACCTATTTTTAGTTAGAAAACGTGGTAAAGTGAATTCTATTGGCTCAAAAATGATGTGCTGCGAGTGACTTAGTCTCAGGGCTATGTAAAGACTGCACTGTAGTGCAGTGGGTCTTATGGCTGCCGCATTGCCCTTCCCTGTGTCGTCTTATTTCACATGGGCTTCTCTCCTCGAGATTCAGAACGCTTTGTTGAAGCTAGAATCGTTTCGGGTTTCATTGTGCTTCATATTGATGACAGTTTGATGCATGACTTTGTCATTTTAGAACTATGCTTGAATGTGCATAATCATCCCTTCTCATTACTGGAAATCCTGGTTAACTTAAGTAGTTCTACATCTAATAGATATACATGAGCTCTGAGTCAAATGATTGAACCTGACCTCTGTTTTTGAGTAAAAAGCTTAAATTTAGTTTTTATAAATAGGATTTGACTTTGTTGAATTCCAGATGGCATGTATATGATTTTTTCTTTTTTTAAGATTTATTTCATTTTATGTGTACATGTGTATCTGGGAGTACATGTTGCGTGCATGCTGTGTCTGGAGAGGCCAGACGAGGGTTGGATATGCTGCTTCTGAAAAGTGCCCCTGCTTGTGCTCAACAAGCAGGTTCATAGGGGGAAACAGTTCTTTGTTATTTGAAAGAAATATTTTGGATAGTTTTTTTTTCTTTAGTATGAAAAATTTGATTTTGACAAATTTTTACTTTTTCCCTTCTAGAACAAATTCTGTACAACATAAAACAGGAATATAAACGTATGCAGAAGAGGAGACATTTAGAAGCTAGTTTTCAGCAGACAGACCCAGGTTGTAGTTCCGATTCACAGCCACATGCATTTCTCATCAGTGGACCAGCATCACCAGGTAATAAACCTTAAGAAGTACAACCTGAGAAATGATGGGGAAAATATAATGCAAAATATCCACAATGACTTAAAGCACCTGTTTTTTTCCAAGATTACTAAGTAACGTATATTTTAAAAGTGTTTACCTATATTCCCACCAACCAGACAGTATTTTGATGAGAGATGGACCTAAGAAGTTTCATTAATTTGGGTTAATCAGTGCAGATAGATAAAGGCACCACAGAAAAGATGAGAGCTCAGCTGTAGCATGCGAGTGTGCTTTCATTGATGGAATACTGGACAGCAGGGATGCAGTGAATAGCTACCATGATCCTGGGTTATCACACATGGTCTTTAAGCCAAGAATGTTTTTAGATCAAAGAACCTTAAATAGAGGATGAATGTCTAAGGAAGTCTTTTTCTATGAAGTATGTCACTACTTGATAATATCAGTGGCTCTTATATTAATAATCTTTCAGAATTCGAAACCATAAAATACAGGTGAATTTTTTTCCCCACTGCAGACTATCCTAGCTGTTATCATTAACGAAAAACAAATTATTTGAGGAAAAAAAAGTATACAACTCAAAGAAATAAACATCACCAGAGCTCTTTCCTTTAGAGGTCACAGAAATGTTTCTGAAATTTGGTTCATGAGTCAACTTGTTAGTATCCTAAAGTTTTTAATACAGATCCATGCTTACTTACTGTCTTAATAATTACCATTAGGAAAATGTTCTCAAACTTTTTACAGAAACACAGAAGGAATATTCTTGCTAATTTGAAATTGACAAATACTGGTATTGGGGCTGTTTTTGGAACTTTGGTTTTCTTGCAGTTTTGAGTGTTTGAACTTAGGTGATTTAAATTATTAGCAAAAGTGGGGATTATGGTCACTATTCAAAATTTAGAATCAATTATGTCCTTTTGGTAAGGGATAAGTATCTATATTACAGAATTCTCCCTACAGCAAATCTTTTTACAGGTATAATTCTCTATTTTTCTTTTTTAGATATAATTCTCTTTCAAAGGAAAAGGGGTTTGGAAAATGAAGATTATTGAATTGGTAGAATAATCATGTGATTTACTGAATAGCCTTAAAATATAAGCAATAAGTATTAACAAAAAAAGTGTCTCTATAGTATAATCATGTTACTCTAATAAAACTAAAGCTTTAGACCAGAGGTAGACGTGTCGCACATTTTTAAAATCAGCCACTAAATGTTTTGAACAGGCATGTGCTGGACTGTAGACTGGAAGTTTTATGATCATTGCAAGATTTTCCTCCACTCATCTTTTCCTCTAGACAACATCCCTTTTTCCAGAGTCATAGTCTGATCGAATTATCATAGATAACAGATTTTAAGTGACATGGGGAAGTTCTCTCAGTGAGACCTTCATTCAGGAGGTATTCTGCTGTGGTACTAAATCAGGTGATCTTTTATTCATGTTGTACATAGGGACTTCATCTGCAACATCCTCACCATTAAAAAAAGAACAGCCCTTATTTACTCTAAGGCAGGTTGGGATGATCTGTGAACGTTTGTTGAAAGAACGGGAAGAGAAGGTTCGAGAAGAATATGAAGAAATACTGAACACAAAACTTGCAGGTAACAACTGAGTTTATTTTTGAAGATCCCAGTGTTTGTTCTGTTGCTGTGAAGAGACACCATGACGAAGGCAACTAACTCACTCTTAGGAAAGAAAGCGTTTAATTAGAAGCTTGCTTCCAGTGTTAGAGGGGTTACAGCATGGCAGCATACAGATAGGTACTAACACGATAGATACCTGAGAGCTACATTCTAATTTCACATCCCATCCTACCCCAGTGATGCACTTCTGCCAATGAGACCACACCTCATAATCTAATTCTCTCAGAATTCCACTCCCTGGTGACTCGAATTCAAATGTGTGAAACTCTGGGGTCCATTCTTACTCAGATCACCACACCTAGAAACTCACTAAGAATTATTTCCTACAGGTGTTTTTACATTGACATATCTTTCTATACATTGGTGGTCTTGTCTGTGGACCAGAGAATTTCAGTAAAAAAGGAGAATTAACATTCTTAAAGCCCATATCTCACCTTCATGGTCCCAGGTATGAGCTAGCCACATAGATCAGCTACGGTATTAAATTTTTATTTTGCATCATGTAGAAAACACTTATTTGAACTGTTTACAATTACTATTCAGATTGTGAAAAGGATTATGGTGTCAAGAGTGTCTTGTCTTCATGTTCCTTTATATTTTCCGATACATTAGAGAGGATATTTAATATGTACATGCAAGTCATGTAATTTACACATACCTTTACTTATAGAACAATACGATGCATTTGTGAAGTTTACGCATGATCAGATAATGCGGCGATATGGAGAACAGCCTGCTAGTTGTAAGTATTTGACCTTTGAACTATAAACAGAAAAGACCATGTTTTCATATTTAAGAAGAGAGCTGATAAAAAGTGTGGAGAAAAAGTTAGTTTAAAGCAAAAGTAAAGTGTTGCAAGCTAACTATTCAGGAATGGTATTAGGAAGGAATGATCTTGTTTGTTGTAATTTTGCCCTATCCGCTATACTAATACTCCTTTTCTCCTCCAGATGTTTCATGAATCACGCTTTTTGCATTTGTGGGCTGCCTTGTTCCTTGTTGAGTTGTTGCAGGAGGTCCCAACTATGACATGCAACAATGCCAGTACCCATCTGTGAACACAGGTTATTTCAAGCTTTCGTCAGTGGCAACCACTCTTAGGCAGCAGCAATTGGTTTTGGAAATTTCCGTGATGTCATTACCACCCGGATGTGGACCTTTGCTACTTGTATTAATACCAGTGGCCTCGTTTTGCTGTATCATTACAATTTGGCTTCTTTATATTAATGTTTGAAAGGGATTAAAGCTGGCATTCTAGAACATGCCCTTCACTGGTTATGTAAATAAAACTGTAGAATGACACGTCAGATGAAGTTAGTGTGATTTTAATTGTGCACTACAACCAAGCTGTAACCAGTTATTAATAACTTAGAATGTAATCCCAGGACATTTAAGCAGTTAGTCTACAGTACTTCAGTGAGATGGAGGAGGAGGAGGAGGAGGAGGGCATTTCTGTATTTCAGGACTTTTCTTGGGGTTTCAGAATGGGTTTATATGATTTCCTTTATTATTTTTTGGTAGTTTTATTTATTCTATCAGTCTTTTTAACAAATGTTTATTGCTGCACCCCCTCCCCCAGTGTATTATTGTTTTACTGCCCTTGTAGCACTGGAGTTTAGTTGGAAAAATAAAACATTTACTTCTATTCTGCCTGTTTTCAAATTGTACACATGGGTAGTATTGGAATAAAGTAGTGTTTTTAAACGTAAGGATTTTCTAGAAATCAATGAAGTTAATTTCTGGTAGTATTTGCCTTTTAAATGCTGTTGTCAGAAATTAAGTTCTGATTCAGAACTGCTTCTGTAACTTGCTGTATAACAGCATGTTATAACAAGTTCTAAAACAGCTGTACAACTTCACCTTTGAATCCAGTTTTGATGGTTTGAATGATGTGATATATGAAAGCACGGTTGTTCTAGTTGATGTGATAAAGTAACTGCAAAAAGCAGTTTAGGGTATTAAGTGTTTATTTTAACTCAAAATTCCACATTGCAATCTATCACTGTGGGGAAATCAACAGGAACTTGAAGCCACAAGTAAGAGCAGAGAGAGTAGCAATAAATGCATACTACTGAGTTTAGTGGATGGCTCCACTCATTTTCTGGTTGGCTGTCTTCCTAATTGGTTAAGGCAGTTCAGTCACCCACAGACACACCCACAGGCTAACCTGATCTAGATGAGCCTTGTTGGAATTTAGGAAGTCATAGGTACTGCTGAGATGACAGAACTAACATAAGGGCTGGAGAGAGGCTCAGTAGTTAAGAGCTCTGCTTTTTCAGAAGACCCTGGTTTGGTTCCCAGAACCTACAACAGCTCACCAACTAATGCTTTTTCTGAGCTCTGCGGTCTCCAGGATACACATAGTACACACATATATACTTGGGCAAGCACACATACATAAAACATTAAATAATATTTTCTTTTTTCTTTTTTTTTGGAGTTGGGGACTGAACCCAGTAAATAATATTTTCAAAACACTACCATCACAGTGAATGAATGAATTAAATGTAACGCACTTTCCACACATGGTTTCCCAACAAGGCCTTTTTTACAAAGTAGTGAGAAAGCTGAAAGTGCTAATCACACACTTGTAACCTTGATGTCAAGATTAGGAGTTAAAGGCCATCCCCTCATTACTGCTCCATGAATCCTTTTGAGTCTTTTAAAAAAGAGATTTTACTTGTATGTGTTTATGTGTCTGAGGCCATAAGACAGCCAGTTGTTGAGCTGCCCATGCTGGGCTGGGAACCAAAGGTCCCATAAGTCCTCTGAGGCAAGAGCAGCAAACATTCTTTTTTTTTTTTTTTTTTAAAGATTTATTTATTTTAGTTATATGAGTACACCATTGCTATCTTCAGACACACCAGAAGAGGGCATCACATCTCTCTACAGATGGCTGTAAGTCACCTGCTGAGAATTGAACTCAGGACCTCTGGAAGAGCAGCCAGTGCTCATAACCACTGAGCCATCTCTCCAGCCCAGCAGCAAACATTCTTAACTGCTGAGTTCGTTCTCTCTCTCTCTCTCTCTCTGGCCCCCTTTGAATTTTAATAGCATATTTCTAGAAATTAGACTAATCTTAAAATACACTATTTCATTTTTAACTTAATAACCTCATTTAAAAATAAGCCCCCTGAGTGTTAAGTGTTATGGCTTTCACAAGATCCCAGGCAGTTGGAAAGTCCGTTAGTGCACAAGAAACACAAGTTATACAACAGGGCAGCTGGCTGTAAAGGGAACAAATCTTGCATTTAGATTTTTAGTCTCAGTACTGTTGGCACTTTGGGATGTGTTTCTCCTCCTCCTTTTGACTGTGTCAACCAAAATCTCCCCATTATCTTTCAGATTTAGCCCTCAACTTGTTAGGAAAACATTCGCAGAAGTTAAAAGAATAGTGTCATTACCTACTTGAATTTTTCAAGTATAAACTGGTAAACTGTGTTTGGAAGTTGTGTATGCTTCTCTAAGCTCAGTGCTGTCCCTCTGAAGTAGATGCTGTCTGTACTTACATCTCTTAAGTTTTCCAAGTGCTTTTAGTACTCCCAACTCCTCTTCTCTCCCCCATAAGGAATCAAGATCGCAACTTTCTGGAAAGACTAAGCTCTAGTGTATGCCCACATGGGTGTGCAAGTGCCCAGAGGCCAAAGAGAGGGTGGTAGATCCCTTGGATGTAGAATTCAGGTAGCTTCGAACGGCCTGATGTGTTGGTACAAACAAAATTCTGGAATTTATAAATTCCGTATATAAAGTAATAGCATATGGCTTTTTTCCCAGTTGTTGCTCAATTCGGATACTTAGGTTGAATAATATATGAGCTTCAAAGTCTTCACTTGTCTTCTAAGATACTTGTCTGATTTCTTTCACTTTTAATGATCTCTTGAACTTTTAACTATCAATAAGCATAAACCTCAAAGCTGGAGTTTGATCTCCTTGCCTCTTTTCATGCTGACTTTGGTGATTTTTTTCTCTAATAACAAGATTTTGTTCACCTTACTGTGTAGCATTTCACTGGAATGTCTCTAACAGGTATCTCCTGATTTTTATAGTCAAAGCCAAACTCAGTTTTGCTGCTGTTTTTTTCAACCAATTAACCTTCTACGACTACAATGGAATACTCAGGTTGATCTACAAAGTCAGAAAGCTTACTTTAATTCCATTTTGAAGACTTCAGTATGTGATCAGTTGTCCTCATTGCTTTGGTCTGTAATGAGGCAGCAGACATAGCTGGGGTCCAGTGTAGAGCCAAACCGTCAGCTCATCAGCCAGGAGGCAGAAGAGGAAAGACCTCACCATTTCCCTTGGGCCATGCTCCCAGTGACTGGAGAAACTCCCTTTAGACTTTAGTTCCTAGAGGTTCCACAACCAAGCAGCAGTGCCACCCTAGGGGTCATAGCAAGCCCACTGACAGCAGTGCTTCTAGTTTATAAGCAGAAAGGCCCTTAAGGCTCTAAATGTGCATCTAATTGTAGTTTATCTACAGTGTCACATCCCTGTTGCTGTTACCCCATCTAAGATTGGCCTTGCCCGGATTATCTCAGTGGTCAAGTAACTGGTTATGGCTTTGCTACATCAGTCCTCTCACTGTGCTCTCACAACACATGTTGATCATTGAATTGAAAGGCTTGCTTACCTCTTCTGCCTCTGACCAAAGAAAACAAGCTTCATTACCTGCACTCTTGCCCTACTCACTCAATTTCTATTGTTTGAACCACCTTATCCATTCTAGCTATCTCTCTTCCTTGGGGTATTCCCACCTTAGGACATTGGTTACTGCTGTTCCCTGCCTAATGGGTGAACTCATAAATCTTCCTGGGTAGTTTTTTTCCCCCCAGTCCTTGTACTTTTGCTCAAGTGAGGTCTAGTTTCACCATTCTTTAAAACCACAATGACAATCCTACTTCTTACCCTGCTGTTGTGTGTGTTTCTGTGTGTGTGTGTGTGTGTGTGTTTGCACGCGTGTGTTGTTCTGCTTTGCTAAATAAAGTACAAGGAAAACACTGATTTTGTTTTCTAAAATATGTAAGAAGTGCCAGGCACCTCAACTAAGGACTGAATTCTATAGGATATCAAGTAAGGACACAAATCAGTCTTACAGGTCCTTTTGATAGTATGACAACACTTCCACTGTGTTAATCTTAAGTGGTAAAGAGAAAGGCCAACGTGCATACGTGCACAAATGGAGGTAAATGCCTAGGAAAAGAAAAACAAGAACACATGCCTCAGACAAGACAAAAATATGCCAGTATTAAAACTAGTTCCTCTGTATTTGTATGCATAACATGTGTTGTTTAAAGACTGTCTTCTCATCTGGGCATACTGAAATTCCTTATAATCTTAGCACTTGGGGATGGGAGCATGGGGGAGGGATCATAATCTTGCACATATCCTGCATTACAAGTCAAAGTAAAAAGGCTTTTAAAAAGGTTTTCCTGGACATGGGCTCTTTGAATCATTTGTGAACAATTTTGGTATAATTCTCTTGAGGGTTGAACATTAAATAATGAGTTCTAGGTGTATGATTCTTAAGTTCTTATCATGAAAGAGATGAAGATATTATTTTACTAGACCTTTACATTTCTGTTTTGTAAGTTAGGGGAGCAGTTTGTGAAGGCCCTTACTGGTTGTAAGTCTCAGTGACTGTTCATGTGAATATTATTTAAAGTATAAAGCGAAATAGCTTTGGGCCTGGTAGGTTGCCAAGACTATAAGAAATGGGGAGGCAGAGGCAATTTTAGAACCTCTCTAGCAAGGAAAACACCTATTAGTTAGGTAAGAGTGATTTTTACACAGTGTACTTACAGTGTGCGGCATGCTGCAAGTTATCCAGAGAAAGGAATGAGTGCTGCTGAGGAGTAACTGTGGAAGGTCTAACATTTACACACTGGACAAGCAAGAGGGGCTTGTTTAACCTTAGTAATGTATAAAGGCTTTATGCATTTCTTAGATTTTGAAGTACTCCAAAAACATTTTGATACAACTATATAAATATTCCAGATTGCTTTTAGTCTTAAATTAGATGCAGAACTCTTGTCTTCACACATTTGCTTTTTAGCAGCCTCCCCATGTGAGCCTTGCAACATGGTCAGTCTTCTGTTTCGTAGGTTTTATAAAGCCTAAAAGTTCTAATTCAGAAACAGCTCTAATAAATCGAGCACTGGAAGCTCTAGCTAAGGAAAATTAAGGTTTTGTTTTTTGAGTTAGTTTGTTTGACAAAAAGACTAAAATGAAATTTCAAAGTTGAAATAGTAACTGGTAGATTGAAATAAGTGGTTGAAATAAATACTACTAAATTATATAACCCTGTTGGAAAAGGTTAACTGCAGTCAGAATACAAGGTTCAAATGGAGCTGCGTGTCATGGTGCACATCTACAGTAATCCCAGCACCTGAGGTAGAGGCATTTGAGAAGGAATACGTATTTATGAATTTTTAGATGTGCGTTTTTGTTCACTTTTTGTGCTAGAGCTTCAATTCAAGGCCCTTGGTTTAAGCAAATGACCTAGCCAGTTTAAGAAACAGGAAACTTAAAATACTGTTACTAGGACTGTAGAACTGAAAAGGATACTGGATGATTTCACTCATTTCTTCTGAGACTGTAGAATTTGTATCCATTTTCTCAGCAGCTGTCACAACTGTTGCAAAAGCCTTTTGAATAGACAAGACAGAAGAAAATACAACTTGTTACTAGGCATCTTTTCTGTACCTTGAGAGAGTTCTAGAACCACGCAGGTTTTAGGACTTGGCACATCTTTCACATCAGATTTCAATTGAAGATGACTAATGACACTAGTAGGTTTTGCTAGTTATTCATTAAAAATAGTAAAACTGGCTCTATATATTTGTCTTAGAGGATTAAAGCATAGCTAGTAAAAATGTAAAAGCAGAGACATCCCTGTTTCCTCTCTTGCCAATCTCTCTACTACAGGAAAATGCATTTTTCTCTTGGAAGAGTTTAATTCAGCATGTCCTTTAATGTTGAGAAGATGTCAAATAGGACCTTCGACAGTTAACGCTTGTCCCCTGCCTTGCCATGTATTGTAGAGTTTGTGTGAGGTTTTCACCACACCCTGTATTCTGTGGAGTGCTCTGAGCTGATCTGAATCCTTTGGCTTTTGTTTTTAAAAGACACAGCATCAGAACAGGAACCTATGAGTACAGACTGCTAATTTCCTTGGGGAACTTTTGAAGCATAACACTTAGGCTTTACAAACAAGAATTTAAGGATACAAGTTGAATTCAAAACAAAGAAGTTATTCTTTGTGACCTACCTCTGACCAGTCGACAAGGTTAATCAGCCGGCTACACTCCAGGTGCAGTTTATATGCTATGCAGATGTCAGGGGCAACATTTGGAATGCAGCCTTCCTCACTTTTCAATGCTTCATTCTAAAACCAGCAGATTAAAAGTTACCACCTTTTAGAAATTATTAAAAACAGATAGTTGAACACCTAAATTTAGTAAATCAGAAAGCAGAATTTCGTCATTTCCTTTCTTCATACTTCAAGGCCTCACTCGATCCTTCCAGCTCTAAGCCACTTTCCCCATTAGACATTTTCTTTTTTGAAATCTCATTTGCAAATCATTTCGGTTTGCTGTAAAAGTTTAGAAACCTCTGGAATGATTACCCAATTAAATGCTACTTCCAATGTTTGTGCAGTTATTATGTGGCATTAGTGAACACTTCTCATTAGTAGTAAGAGTAAATGTGATCTCCCAAAGAAAAGGCTGCTCACTACACTACTTTTGCTGTTTTGGAAACGGTCTCGTGTAGCTGGCCTAGTCATAATAACCTAACCAACACTGCAAACATTGCAGACCTCTTTTTCTAGATTTTTGTTTATGTGTGCACGCATGTCCTTATGAAGAGATGTTGCCTACCCCTTCTGCACAGACCAGAAGAGGGCGCCAGCAAAGAGCTGAAGGAAATCAATCACTGAGCCCTAACACCACAAACCCTATAGAAACTGTCAGTCTTGGTTTAACTTATTTGAAATCCAAGTTTTATTAAAAAACAAAATCTCATACACAAAATGCATGCAAGACCACATCAGTTTGTTTCTGTAACTCTACCACTAAATTTAATTTGTAGCTTATACATTAAAACAGTTGTTTTTCTTTACAAAATTGATTCCTTTGTTGAGCACAGGGGCTGGAACCTTGTGGGTGTTAGAGACTGTTGTAGGAGGCAGGCCTCCTTTGCTCTATAATTTGAGTTTTAGAGATTAAGCTCAGGCAGGCTTAATAGCAAATGCTTTTACCTAATGACTGAGCTACCTAACAAGATGGAGAGATGGCTCAGGGGTTAAGAGCATCTGCTGCTGTATATAGCAGAGGACCAGAGCTCCCCACTCTACATACCTCACACCTTTAATTTCAGCTCCAAGGGATCTTCTCCCTTCTTCTGGACTCTGGTAGGTACTTTACTCACATGAGCACATACCCCAGCAAATAACCAGTCTTTAGATGTGAAACTGTCAAGCTCCTGATTGCTACCATCATTGAAAACCACTGACCTATAGCTTCCTACTCAGCACTCCCCATACGTCACCTTTGTGTGCTTCCACACTGCAAGGATCAGGCAGTAGTCTGGTGTCTTATGGAGCCACTTTTTAACCAAAAATATAATCACTGTGTATGATGTGTGTGTGTGTGTGTGTGTGTGTGTGTGTGTGTGTGTGTGTGTGTGTGTGTGTGTGTGTGTGTGTGTGGGCGGGCATGCATATCCTGTGTAGCACATGCTAGAGTTTTCTCCTTCCACATTTAGGTTAGTAAGCTTCCTAGGCAATCACTGTAGCCCCTTCATTCCCTGAGCTGTACTGACAGCCCACTTTTCTCAAGGTCTCAGTAAGTTCATCCTGGCCCTGAACTTGGTGGTCTTCGTGCCTGGACCTCTGTATAGCTACAATTACATGTGCTACCACACACATCCAAAAGTGCCTTCTAAAGCAGCTTTCCTGGAAGGAAAACTTCAACTTCCTGGGCGCACACATTCATCCATGTATAAAATTCCTATTCACCTATTTAAAAATATTCAATGTTGATTTTTTTTTTTCTGTCAAAACAAAGGTAGTTTTGAACATTTGAAACTGAAATTAGTAACTTTCTGGACTTTAGGCAACTGTCTCTTCCCATGTATGCTGCCTTAGGAGTTTCTGCAGTAGTACCCTGCAGATCCTCCAAGAATAGAATGCTATTAGATTTAAAAATCTATGATGAAATCCCAGGGTGTTTTTCTTTTTTCATTAGAAGTATGTACTTGGAATTTTATATACTTTCATTAGGCCTTACTACTTAACCACTGACCAACTGTTGTTACCTACATAATCCTTTCTCTGCTGGGCAGTGGTAGCTTAAGCCTTTAATCCCAGAACTCAGGGAGCAGAGGCAGTTGGATCTCTGAGTTTGAGGCCAGTCTGATCTACAGAGCAAGTTTCAGGACAGCCAAGATACACAGAGAAACCATGTCTGGGAAAAAAAATAACCTTTTAAGACATTATATTCTCAGGCTTTCTACCTGTGATTGTTCCAGTTTTTCCTCAGCGTGTGGTCATGAACGTACTTGGGGATGGTTGTCTCCTTATACTGAACTCAGGTCGTGAGGCTTGGTGGTGAATGCTGGCTCACTGGTTTATCACAGGAAATACATAAGGGCAAATGCACACAGCTTCAGTCGATCACTGACTGCTGCTGTCACTCGGTCACGGCTTATCTAGAACCTAGGAACTTTTTCTTTTTTAGGAAAATGAGTGGCAGTACCCAGAACTGCTCAAAGTTCTGCTCATCAAAACAGAACTGCAGGCTTTTACCCTATGAGTGTTTGTGTGATGAGGATGTCTAGGGCTTGAGCATAACTGGGGGAGTCGGCTTCCTTCTTACCTTTAGGTAATAGTAAGGGTTGTTGAGTGCAGTGTGGAGGGCGATTCTTGGAGCAGCATTTAAGTGCTCGCGGAGTGTGTTGGCAGCACTGAAGTAAACTACCTCATGCAGAGGCTGGCTCTCGGGAGGCAGAAGGTAGTCTCTGAAACAGTGAAATCAGGTAACAGCTTTTGGATATGTACAGGCTGGTTTTCAACTCAGCAGTTTTGTCAATCCTTTAGAACTACTACTTAATAAACAGCGAAATCAGCAACCAAACAAAAGTCAAGTAAAGGATCCCATATAGGTTGACCCAAAATTATGTCAATACCATTTTAAAAACTTCCTCTGTATTTTTGATATCTGGAACCAATGTAAACCCAGGCAGCTGGGCACATCTGTGAGGCATCTTTCTTAATTGGATCATCTGAAGTGAGAAGACCCACCCTAAATCTGGGCCGCAACTCCTCATGGCAAAGGACAGGGAAAAGAGCATTTGTTTTTGCCTTATTCTCACTGACAAGTTCACACAACCTTTTGCTGAGGGATTCCTTCATGGGTCAGTGGTTTACCTCTTCAGAACTGACATGTGCTGAAGACAAGCAGAGACAGCCAGCATTGTGGACTCAATGTCCACTGGGACTGGGTTCTTGATACAGTCAGGAGACACCATTGTTGGTCTGGGTGAACCACAGCCTCTAAGCCACTGTAATACCCTTTAAATACATCAAAGCAGAACCTCAAGTGTAGCCACCAAAAACATTACTGTTACTTCTGAGTGCTTTGTAACCTCCTAGAGAGGACTGACACTCCCTAAGAAAGCCCCATATACTTCTGTCCTGCCGCTGGCCCAGTGGCTCTGAAGAGAGGAAGACAGAGGATACTCAGCGTGATCACATTCCTCACTAGCTCCTTCTCCCATCTCAAGAGTTCCTGAGCCTACTCACCCCCTCTAGATGCTGGTCTTTCTGGTCTTTCTCTACCTGTAAAGCAGCATTGATTTTTGCATTGGCATTTGTTTGTATTTATTTTTAAATGTCTTCTGTTCAGACCTAGAAGCTCTGTCAAACATCTGTACTCTAGGCCCTGTAGAAAATAGGGAAAGGGTTTGTGACAGAGAGGGGCCTGTGACACAGGAGTCAAATTCTCTCCTTGGGCTTTTGCCTCATTTTCCTTCCCCTTTCCCTTTAACAGTCTAATCTTAACCTCCTGGGAGAGACAATCTCGGTAACAGCACCAAGTCTCACTGTAGAAAGTTGTGTGATTTCACAACAAATCTCAATCATTCTCAGCATTATTACAGCAGCTCATGAGAGGTTAAAGAGCCAGACATAAGTCAGAAGGGTGGCCCGTGGGATTTGTTGGGACTCATGGGCCTGGTATGTGGCTTAGAAACATGTTAAGCTGATGCCAAAGACTGCAGCTGACAAAAGGAAGGCTGAGGAGTAGGAGAGGCTCACAGGGCTGTGTAGGGCTATGTAGGGCTGTGCAGCAAGCGCGGTGACCGTCAGCACTGGGCTGTCTCCTTACCAGGCCTTCAACCCAATTTTGAATGAATTGGTTCTTTTAATGACACATTTTCTTTTTAACTTTCTTCTTGTTATACTTTGTTGCTCACTTTACCTCTCTCTTTCTTAGCATTACTTTTTTTTCTTCAATAACTAATAAGAATAACTCTGCCCTCAGCATTGTCCTGGGAAATGAAAAATTTTTCACTTTCAGGATGGTCATAATCATGATATTTGCCAAAAAACTAATTTCTATCTTTCCTGAACCATTCCTTTTCACACCTCACCTGCTGACCAGTTTGAACTGCCTTCATTTAGAAACAACACCTTTCCTACTTTCCTTTCTACGCAGGGTCTCAACCAGTAGTGTGATGTAAAACCTAAGGTCATGTTAGCCTGGAATGCCCAGTGATTTTTCTTGTCCTAGCCTCTTAAATGTTGGGGTTACAGGCATGAACCTCTATATTTTTTTTTTCTTTCTTTTTTTTTTTTTTTTTTTTTTTTTCCGGGAGCTGGGGACAGAACCCAGGGCCTTGCACTTGCTCGGTAAGTGCTCTACCACTGAGCTAAATCCCCAACCCCCAAACCTCTATATTTTGTACTGTTTTTAACTAGTTAAGTCCTTTTCTTTGGTATACTTAACATTTTTTAAATCTGTAACATGGTTGGTTCATTTTATGTACACACAAAAGCTGGCTTTTGGGAAATACCTAGAATGATCTAGGGCTCATAAGCAAACTAGATAGGAGACTTTGACAGCTGCTGAATAGGTGCTGTGTAGATTTGGTACTGATACTTAGTTGTCCTGATAAACTATTTAGAACCAAACTAATAAAATGGCTAGTGTACAATGTCTGTTTCTACTATAGGCAGAAAATGGTTAGAATAATGCAAAATTGAGAAAATACTCTGAAATGCATTTCCTCACCTGGCCTAATTGGCTAGATGAAGTTTAAACCTGCCTTCCTGAACTGACAGTAAAAACTAAACTAAATCATTTGATTGGACAAGGACAGAAGATCAAGAAAAATACTAACTCTGATCAGATGGGAGAAACACTTGGATTGGCTATGGACAGCGAGTTTACTGGGGTCATTTGGAAGAACAGGATCACTTTTAGCTCATCAGAGCATTAGACTCACCTCACCAGGTTGTCGATGAAGTTTATAACATTTTCTCTGAGCATTTCAAACTTGGTTGGCTTCTTAGTTGTTCTCCTTAGCTCTTTCATTTCCAGTAAGGACTACAGGGCATAGTGGGGAGTGGGTTAAAATATGCCGTCTTTGACTTAGGAACAGAATCACTTTGAGCTGTCACTAATGTGGAGAGTCAGCTGATGCCCTTTACTTAGAGTGCAGACAGAACCAGATCAAAATGTGCTTTATTTTCTGTCAAGAATCTGCCCCTCTGTTTTGCTTTAAACATAAGCCAAGTGAATGTTCACGGGAAGAAGAGAGCAGTTTACCTCACTGCGCAGTTACACAGGAGTGCTCACTTTTTAGAAGCCATGAATTTTCATTTAGGAGCATGAGGAAGAGTGCTGGGGGGATGAGGAAGAAAACACCCATCCATCCCCACCCACCATAGCCTCGGCCCACAGGAGCAGCAGACGCAGAGTGCAGCTTCACCCAGACTGAAATTCTGTGGCACATTTTAACTGGGTGAAATGGAATAAGAAGGCTCCTCTGGCAGTCAAGTGCTCTTTTACCCTATGAGTGTTGTTAAAAAGAAAAAAGAAAAAGGCTGAGATTTGTAGTTTAGTGGTACAGCTCTAGCCAGTGGTGACACCCTGGGTTTTCTTCTCAGCACTATTGGGGGGTGGGGTGTGTGTCAAATTTTGACTTAAGAGTCTCCTAACTCTGATCAAAAAGAGAAATAAGTACACTATATTCATATTCTTTTTGTAACCCATGTTCCATTTCCCCTTTACAGTTAATTCTATGTCTTCCTTAAGGCTTCAGAATTGTCTGTATTCTGTCAGGTAGACTGTGCACATATAATGTAGGAAGATAGTGAGACAAACAACAGAACTGTAGCACAGAAGGGAGCCTACCTGTAGGTGGAGACGTGCCACTGTCTTCTCCCTTGAGAATTAATTCAATGGAGGGCCTGGCTGGGAGGCTTCCCTAGTAAGGCTGGTTCATTTACCTTCTTCCAGAAGTTCAACATCTTATGTAGTTAGTAGAAACCTCCATGAAGTTTGCCTGGGTTTGCAAGTCTTTCTGAGTACTGACTCAGGCACAGTTACTCCTTTTTCTTTCGCATGCTGGCCAATAAATGTCCTAATCCTCTGGGCTTCCACAGTCTCTACAGATATGCTCCCTGCCATAAGGCTGCCTGCTGCCACACCAGCCTATCCTCCTCTCGGCAGCTTTGACGGTTACTGCCTAACTGCTTTGTTGGGGCGTGGGAGGGACTTGAAAATAAAGCAACAAAACCTAATGAATTGCTGTCCAGCTTGTTTGGGCACTTGGTTAATTTTTTCCATTGGTAAGAACAAGGACACAAAAGGGAATTTGATTGCAAATGTCTCCAGTGTCTCTACAGGAGTGGCCTGAGATGTCCTGTAGTACTCCAGCCCCTTCCTGCAGCTTAGATGGCATCAGGATGTCTGAGTTACTAGCTTCAGTCTGTGAGCACTGCCTCTGCTTGCGATGTAAGATATGAATGTGATGACATTCTAGCAGACCGATTCTAGAGCACCAATTACCACAAGGGAACCACTCCCAGTGCGGCTGGAAGGAAGAGAGATACCTACCTTCTGAAGGTGGTACAGGTCTGTCTTCTGCAGCCCCTTTGGCTGTGAACCACAAGCATCCTCTTCCTCTTTGCTATCTGCTTTGGATACAAAACCAATACACAGCAGAAAGGAGGCATTGGAAGTAGATATACGCTTCTTTTAAACATGAGCAAGCCTGCCAGACAAGTGAACTCCCTCCAGAAGCTGAAGCCAGCACACTGCATCGTTTATATGTAGTGAGGTCTTCACCAGTAGCTACCGAACTCTGAGACTGTTTCTAGCAAAAGCCTATATAAAAAATGGTACAGACTTGAAAGTATTTTCCTCTGACCTAAGATTTCAAGCACGATCAGCTACATTCTGATAGACCTGCGCTAACCTTCCACTATACTACTTTTGATTCATTCTGTTTAGTATAAAGAAGTGGTATATAAAAGCTTCAAGGAAGAGAAAGTGCTCACTGATATAAATGTATGGCTGTACTTCAGGAGGAAGTGATACTCTCTCTGACTTGGGAACCTGACAATGGTTTGGTTCAAAAATAACATAAAAATTTAGCTAAAGAATATACACTATTCTTATAGAACCAGAAGATAATTCCTGATTTTAGAAGTTTTAACCTAAGGTCAGGATAACTACTAGCTAAATTCTTTATTCCATTCAATTGCCATGTAACAGAACCTTAAAATTGATTATAACTCAGCCTAATTTAACCCTCTCCAATCTAATTCTAAATTAAAATACGTCAGCAGTGTAAAGAGATCATAGGTGGCAAATAACAAAATATTTCTTCTTGTGAGAAATTTTAAATATACTTTGTTATTAATAACAATTGTTTTTTTAAACCAAGAAAATAAAGACAAAAATTATAAGGATGGTGGCTTTGTTTTAATTCATAAAACATTCTATTCTTTATACTGTTGTCAAACATTTTAATCTTCAGCCATTCCATTTGAAAAGTGGCAATCCTTTAGTGCCAGTCTACCACAGGATTTGTTCATTAGGTCATGTTACATGAACTCCAATTAGAATTCCTGAGACTATTTTATATTCTTCTATATCTTTGGCCTTATTTATGTCCTTAAGAGTGGCTTCTCTTTGGTGAAACTACAACTGTGAACTGATCTTATACACACTTATACACACACACACTCACTGAGCTGGAAGCCAAGAGAGACTGGCTACAGCCTGGGTGTTGTATCAATAGCAGTGAAGTATAAAGCAGTTTACATTTCTTCCCAGATTCCACTTTCTCATAGCGGGAATTATCCCAACTTCTAGTCTTTTAACATTTTACTTCTGTGAAGTGGTTCAGGGTCATTGCTGTGGTGCTAAAGGTCACCTCCCACACATAATTCGGAGGAAGCCTTCTTAGCACTGCTAACCTGCCTTGATCTTCTATAATTGAGCACCGGTCGGAGATTCCCCTGAATACAAGCTACAGAGGTATGAGATTTCCACAAAGACCGTTTCCTAGAACTAAAGGACTTTAACGACAAAGGGATATCTGCTGCTGGAGGGATTCAGACAACATGCCAAAGAAGGCATTTCCATGACGCCATGTCTAACTGTTGCTTGAGACACATCTCTTTCCTCAACCCCATCATAGCACCCCTAGATAAGGCGAGGGTACAGATCCATTTGATTTTCTACATTGTTTTAAACAAACCCAGAGGAGAAACACTTTGCCTATTTGTACTTGTTACGATGTTACATTCGGAGACTACTCTGCTGACTGACAGTGTTGAGTTTTCATGACATTCTGGTTAAAGGGCTGTCAATGGGCAGGATGTTACACTTACCATCAAGGTTCTGAAACTGGGTCAGGAAGCCCTTTATTTTCTGTGCCGTGTTGCTAAGCTGCTTTTCAGTAGAGGAATTCAAAACCTTAACACACTGCTCAAGTATGCCCATCAGTTCGTCCTTTGCCAGCATTCTAGAAAAACAGGCGACAGGAGAGCCTATGACTTCTTCAACATATTTAATGTCTTTGTTCAGAAGATGAAACAGAATCTTCACTAGTAATCCCATCTTTTAAAAAGATTTTATCTAACATTCGTGACATTTAAAAATATAGATTTCTTAACAATGTGCTTAGTTAGCAAAGGTTTGTGTTCACAACCTGGTTCTGATAGTGTAAGACAGAACAAGTCTATTACTCATTTCTGGTCCTTAGCATCCTTATCTCTAAGTGGGAACAAAACTTCATGTTAATGGTTTTAAAAAAAAATAAAATTACTAGTCATATTTTCAAAAGACTTCTGACTGCTGCTTTGTAAAGGAACATGTATGAAATCAGAAAAACCAAGCCAAAGACTACTGTAATAACCAAGAGGAGAAATGGCAATGACTATCTGGGTCTTGATAAATCCCAAAGGCAGCCTAACTTCCTTTTGATTGGACGAGAAGGATACAGAAAGGGGGCAAGATCAGGATTTCAGCTTCATATATGCCAACTGTAGATCTGCACTGTATATCCCACAGACTTGAAAGCATCAGAGAAACTTGGAGGGAGTGTGCACTGATGAAGGGAAGGGGAAAACCACAGAAATCTTAGAAGCCATTAAAGAAGTAATAAAGTGTCTAAGGTTGGGACCATAGAAAGAAACACAGAACCAACAGTGAAGTTTAGGAACACGCAGGACATGAGTAACGTACATAACACTAGTTTAGATCATCAGATATAAAACCTCACTGTAAATGTGCTTAAGACAAAATTCCTTTCTTTCACTAGCAAAGAAAAAAAACCCCTCCTATCTTTTTATGTTTATAGTAATAAAGTCATTGCTCACCATTACTTACATGGATGACATCAGTCCTGTTTTGGAATTAATTTGAGATCAGTGTCTAAAGTCATCCATCTTTTTCACAAATAAAAGTAATTTCCCAGTTTTTTCTCTCAAAAAAACTTATTCCTTTTATTTTCTAAAATAGTATTTATCATATGATTTCTTGTTGTCTGATTATGGTATTCTTGTAAGCACTTATTTTCTTTTACTGCAACAAAATGGCAATGCAAGGTATTTTTTAAAGTGAATAGGGTTATCTAGCTTGTGGAGGATAAAAGTCCAAAATTGGATAAACGGTCCCACGGTTACATATATGATGAAGGCCTTGGACGTGGCATCAGAAGGAGTGCACTGGGGGGAAGAGATCACATGGCCAACAGAAGAAGCAAGAGAATAGGAGGGGGCAGTTGTGCTGGGTAACAACTTTCACAGGTATCTCATCCTGTGAGACCAACAGTAGTTCTAAGAATGGTAACCTACCAGTTGATTACTTGGTATCTCTTAGTTAACTTTCACCTTCCAGTCTCATAGCTTAAGAAGCCCGCATGAAGGCCGAGTACTTTGACCCAACCCACGCTAAAGTTCTACTGCACTTGGATGCTCAGTGGTTTCATTCACAGCCTTTGAGATGGCGGAAATCTATGGTTGCTACCCCTCAGATGGCACCTGAAACCACTACTCAAGAAATAGCCTCGAAATCTTTAGATACAGCTTTCTGTCTGGTTTCCTGTAAATCTAACACCATGCAAGTTCAGGACCAACAATCTCTATACTAAAAGTAAGAAACATGCAGTAGGTTAGTTTATTCTGTAGGAAGTATTCCACTGTCGTCTGAAACTTAAATGTAGAGTTAAGAAGCTACATTTAGATTTCAGAATTCTAGTCTCTAGGAACTAACAAGGTGATTCAAAGTACTGATCGAAAGCTGAGCTTACGTGCTGACTAGCTTTTATGCCAACTTGATACAGCTATCTAAGGCAAGAAAACCTCGATTAAGAAGATGCCTCCATAAGATCTGGAGGTAGGCAGGCCTGTAGACCATTTTCTTAATCACTGATTGATGTGGAAGGGCCCAGTCCATTGTAGGTGGCACCTCACGGTCCTTCCTTGGTCTTACAAGAAAGCAGGTTGAGCAAGTCCTGAGGAGCAAGTGTGGAGGATTCTTGCCAAGGCATCAGTTTCTCTTTCTAGGCTCCTGTTTTTCTTGCCTTGTCTTCCTTCAGTAGACTGTGACTTGGAATATGTAAGCCAAACAGACTCTTTCCTCCCCAAGTTACTTTTGCTAGTGGTGTTTCGTCCCTGCAATAGTAACCTTAACTAAGACACTACTTAAGTCAGCAGCCTCCATCCGAGCCAGTGACATGGAGCTCAGCAGTTAAGGCACTTGATCCCTGGAAACTCACATGGTAGGAGGAGGAAACTACCCAGAAAGTCGTCTTCTGACTTCCACAGACATGGCCCCACCGCTAGGTGCTCACTCTCAAAGTAAATAAATGCAAATAGGAAATTAAGTACCAAATTGAGAACTGTAATTCCACAATGAGAGGAGAGTCCATGACAGCTTCAGTGTATAAGTTTGTTTTTGCAGTAAGCTCCTAAGAATGCAGTCGGGACACGTAGACTGAAGGTTTCATTTTCTGTCTGCACCGTGTGCTGAGACCGTCAGGGTGAGTGAGGTGAGTGTTAGAGTCCACAGAAGCTATTACTCCTGGCTCATTTTGAAAATGCTTAGAAACCTCTGGACATGGAAGACATACCTAAATGAGGTACATTTCTTTTCTGTTTGAAATGCAAAAGAAAATACGCTTGATTTTAAAGAGTTACATTTAAGCTCCTGTTCTGCCAACTAGGAAAAACTGCCTTTCAGACTATGCAAACAGCAAGAACCGTCCGGATGTGTTGTACATACCTAATGTGTCAACAGGAGGGGAGACGTTTACTGTGACGCTGCAAGCTTCTCCGTCACTTCTCTTTGGTGGTAGCTGACCTCTACCTGTCCCTGTTATAACTGCTATGTCTGATCCTCAGTGCTTTTGGGCTCAACTTAATAAAAAGATGGAAACTACACTTGGTATTTATTGGTTTTGCTTTATTTATAGCCTGACTTCCACTTTAGATCTTGGCAAATAAAAGCTGAAGGTACAAACAGCTTTTAAATGAGATCTGGATTATGATCCCATTAGCAGTGAAGCAATCTTACTCATCGTCCCTATGTAGGCTTCAGATTCCCCAGGGAAAACATGGCTAACCAAACTACTGGAAAGGTATACCACACTGGACTGCAAAATGTACTCAGGGTGCCTATACTGGCTAGTTTTGTGTGTCAACTTGACACAAGCTGGAGTTATCACAGAACTCAACTAGTGATCAAGGTGGGAGGCCCCAGCCCATTGTGGGTGGTGCCATCCCTAGGCTGGTGGTCTTGCGTTCTATAAGAGAGCAAGCTGAGCAAGCCAGGGGAAGCAAGCCAGTAAGTAACATCCCTCCATGGCCTCTGCATCAGCTCCTGCTTCCTGACCTGCTTGAGTTCCAGTCCTGACTTCCTTTGGTGATGAACAGCAATGTGGAAGTGTAAGCTGAATAAACCCCTTCCTCCCCAACTTGCTTCTTGGTCATGGTGTTTGTGCAGGAATGGAAACCCTGACTAAGGAGTGCCTAAGGCAGTACTGACACAGCAAGCCTTCACTGAAAGGTAGCTGATATTATCACCATTACTTCTGTAGACCTAGGAACTACACCCTGCTTGGATTAACATTTCTGAGCCCTAACTGGATTCTGAATTTCGTAAACCCAGGAATGAATGAAGTAAATTCTTCCTAGATAAATGCATTTATGAATTTGGGAATACCAAGAAGAGAAGGATGACAGATTCTAATAATAAAATTATAAAACAATGAATCAATCTGCTAGGGTGCTGGAGAGATGACCCATGGGGTAAAGGTGCTTACCCCTTGACAGTACAAGCTTGCCTGAATGCCATCCTAGACTAACAAAGTTTCAGAAATCTCCTATTTTAAAGTTTATAAACATACAGAAACAATTTAATGACATTTAAAATTATGAAAAAGAAGTATTGCTGGGTATGATGTCATACATGCACTTTTAATCCTAGCAGTTGGGAAAGAGGAACCATGGTGTTTCATGGCTAGCCTAGTCTACCTAGCTAGACCAGCCAGGAAAACAAAGTGAGACCCTATCTCAAAAACAAAACTTTTAAGTGGAAATCAAATTTCTTTGGGAATTTACTTTTCCATATAGTAAGAAATTTCAGCTTCATAGTTACACTGTACCTAAATCACTAATAACTGTATTACAGTTTTTAGACTTTGGGTCGGATTGAATAAGAATGTCACCTGTATCAGGTGGCCGTGCTGTCTGGGGAGGCAGAGGAAGTGCAGCCTGGCTGGGGAGAGCCCAGCTCTGTACTGTCTCTGTAATCCTTGTGGTCCCAGAAGCGAGCTGCCTGCTGCTGTGATGCCTGCTACCATCACAAAGTAAACCCCTGCAACCCAACCCAAGGAGCTCTCTTCTTACATTGCCTTGGTCAAGGTGATTTCTCACCGCAGCACAAACGTAATTCACTTCCTGCTGTGCCCATCTGACCTTCTCAACTTGGAAGGAATAAAGACTAAAAATAAATCCAGTTAACAGACTTCTTTTTAACACGCTCTTTCCTGTTGTAAGTGTGGCATGTACACTGCCAGAGACATGAAGATTCTGAACTCAAGGCTGACCTCAGCTACACAGGGAGGCGTTATCTCAAAAGAAAAGAAAACAGTAAAAATACTGTGTTCACATCCTCATTTGTACCGACTGAGGAAAGTTTAAGCCTTGCATACAAACCTACCACCCACTGTAGTTCCTTTTCTCACTACTGAAGTGGCTGATATCTGTATGTCAGCAGGGAATACATGTGGTGGCTTGAATGACAATGGCCCCCAATGGCTCATATATTTGAATGCTTAGTGCCAGGGAGTAGAACTCTTAAAGAATTATAAGGATTAGGAGGTGTGGCCTCCTTGGAGAAAGTGTGTCACGGGAGGTGGGTTTTGAGGTTTCAAAAGCACTTGGTGTATGCCAAGCACCATGGTGCTCTCTAGCATGCTCTCTGTCACGCTTTCTGTCTCTGTCTCTGTCTGTTTCTCTCTTCTCTGCCTAGGGACCGGCATGTATCTCAGCTACTGCTGCAGCACCTACTGCTATGCTTCTCCCTCTCCTCCACCACGAGGATAATGTACTAAACCCCTGGAACTGTAAACAAGCCCCATAAAAGCTTCATTTCACCAACGTTGCCATGGATTACTTCTTTACAGAACAGAACAGTGACTGAGGCAATGCACATGAGGGTATGGGCAGAAGTGCTCCTGTGTATGCGTGCAGGAGCCAAGGGATGACCGCAGGGGTCCTCTCATTGCTCTATGCTCTTTTATTAAGTCTATATTACTTAGGCGTGTGATTGTGCACATGTATGTGCACATGAATGTTAGAACACGTGTGGAGGCCACAGGACAACTTGTGAATGTCAGGTCTTTCCTTTCTCTATGTGGTTATCAGTGACTTGCTCAAGCTAATATATTTGTGGAGCCGACTCAAAAGCCAGTCCTCCACCTTAGTTTTGGAGACAGGGTCTCTAACTAAACCAAAAACCTGAGTTTTGGGCTAGGCTAGCTCACCAATGAGCTTCCAGCCACAATGAGGTCTGAATCCAGGTTCTCTACAAGAACAGCAAGCACTGACCACCCTTTCCAGTCTCTAAATTTGTTAGGTTTTAACCACTTGGGAAACAGTCAGTTTGGAAAGTGAAAATTACAAGACTGGAAAGACCTTCCTTCCGAGTTCAGCACCCAAACCTTGGATGCCTACACCAACAATATTAAGTGGGCCCCAAAACCATAGCAAATATTGTGGCCCTTTCTCTTAAAGGTCAGCAGCATCCAGGGACTAATGGGACTCCTTTGGTAAGTTGTTTGTCCTCTTGAATAGAGGCCATGAAATCTCCAAGGACTGGGCTCCAGCCAGTATATGTCCCCAAGGGAGTAGAGTCAGTGGAACAGACATGCCCCAGAAGCTTCCACAGGAGCTACCTGGTCAGCCCTACAGGGTCCTAAAACACAACAGGAAAGTACAACCAAAACTACTAAACAATTGTGCCAGGTTTATCGTATATGTGAAAGTTCAGAATGTTATGAAGTTCACTTGTCGAAGATTAATCTCTATTTCGCAGGAAATACTGAAAATAAGAAACCAGGAGGTTGCTTCTGAGGTATCATACCCTACACTGGATATAACTGTCTGTCTTACTTCTTTCATCCTGGTCATTCATGATTGATGTCTTCCAGATTCCAATCCCTAAAACTTTATAAAGCTAACTAAGGGATGCCAACCCTTGGCCCCATGGCCACCATGTATTCCTCCTACCACAGTTGATTACACTTTCCCTTAATGTGAACCCTAAAGACCTTTCATTGTCTCTCTTTGGCTCCCAAGCAGCTAAGGTCAGTTGTTACCCTATATCACAAAAAAATTGGAACCCAGATCCCTGAGAAGAAAATGTTAAAAACCATGTGTGCAAATCAGATACAGTCAAGCGGTAAAGGTAAACAAAAGGCCTCAGAGCTGGGCACACATGGCCAAATTAAAAAGAAAGAGAAAAAAGGAGGGCTCTAAAAAAATGACTTCTTTACAATGAACTAGTTTTGGTTACATTTGGCCCAAAATCAATACACTAGGATTAGAATGTTTTCTAATAACATCATATGAGCAACTTCAGGGCCAGACGCAATGCACACTATGCTGGTCAGCTGTCAGTGCTGTGTGAGCTGAGAAGGTGCACCAGAACTTCAGTAACGGAATAGAGGGTCGCTACATTAACTCCCCTAGAGTCTGCACACATACATTCAAAAGGTGTTTAAATATTCTTACATACAGGTTACATAGGAAGCCTTGGGGCAGACAGGAGTTCTGGAGGAAGGTATTACTGGCAGGCTTAAAGCAGATGGAAAAGAAAGACAACAAAGTTACCTCAGCAGCTGCAAGGCTGATTCGTACTCCTCCGAATCCCATATCTTCTTTTCTAAACATGTACAATACAGCTCCCTAATCTATAAATGCAAGATATGATTTATGAGGAATAAAAAACACATACCAAGTTTATAGCCTACTAGTTATGCAAAATCATCATATGTTCACGCTATTAATAAAAATCATTAAATTACAAGAGGCTTCTTGACATATATTGGATCAGATACTACAAAAGTAAAACTTATATAAAAGTCCAATTGTATTAGGAGTGGCCAACACCATTAAGTCCCTTTAGAGTATCATTAAAGATGGGATAATTGAAGGTTTAATAGCTAAATCAGCAGAGCCTCACACAGGCCAATGTTCTAGTTGATCTCTAAAACTCTGATGGAATGGTCTGAAAACTAAATATGTCCCATTCACATGCATCCTACACAGGCTCATAAGTTTAGGGTATAATAAAAAGGTCATCTCAGCATAATTTTGCAAAGATCAGAAGTGCTATGTTTGTTTTCATTCTTGGTGCAATGCAAAGTTAACCTCTAAATACTTTCAAACAGTTTCCACCTCCCAGTTCCCCAGGGGTAGAGAACTAGCTCTCCCTATGCACGGAACAGACCGAGTGCCAAATTAGCAAGGCTATACACTCTCGAGCACAAGCACAGAGCAAACGATCCGCTGGGATTCACGTGCCCATTTCCAGCTCTAAGTTTCAGAACAGAACCATTTCCACTATTACTAATGTGCCCAGCTAGAATAGATTGATTTCTTATTGGAAGAGCTGGCTTCATTTCAAAGTCTGATGCCTGAGTAATAGAGAAGTCAGACAAGGAAGTACTATATTCCTACTAGTTGACTCCCAATGAGGAAATCTTACTTACCTGTCGACCCAGTGGGTACTTGGGAAGAGAAGAGGTAAAATTATGAAGACATCTCAAAACAAGGAAGTAATTGATATGGTAAACATGCAGTTCTTCCAACAATGATTGCGTTTCCTCCTAAAAATCACAGAGTACATTAATATTATGCATGGTAGTAAAATAAAATTCAAAAATGACTTTATGGATACATACTTTCTACAAAAATGATGAGTATTTAGAACTACAAGCTACTTTTCTTAATTCATGAAAACTTGACACATCAAATTTAGGAGATGGTCCAGACAACTGTTCAGTATCAAAACTGGCTGTATTTTACACAAATCAGAACTGATGTTGTAATGTAGTCTGTCCTGCCATTCACCCTGCCAATCCCATGCTTGTAATAGAGCATTTTTATGCTGTCTGCCACTATAACCTAATTGCTGTGCACTACAGAGAGTGGCATGACTTTTCTCAACCTCACTGAAATAGCACACTGTTGTAGTTCCGATTGTCAGTTCACGGGAGAGCTTCTTGTGCTTTCCTCTCTAACAGTGTCCTGGTCCACACACAAAGTAATAGAGTGGAGACCACTCACTGCTTACTCTCTAACACCAACTGCATGACTCTTTCCTAGATGCTGCCATCCAGGGACTGCAATTCTAATACACTTAGCTCTTTCCTGTTAAATCATAACCAGTTAAGAAGCATTAAAGCCTTGCATCCAGTTGGTGGATGGGGATGCAGGGTGTAGAATACTGCTCCACCAAACCTCCTATCCCTCCAGAGCTCTTGTCCTCTGTTTCCCCTATGCTGCCTTTGCTTTTCAACTTCCTGCTCAACTGAGTTTAAGCTACACCATAAGATTGAACGAACATGGCAGTTTTAATTATGCTGCTCAGCTAAGTACACAAGATTGTGTAAGAAAATGGAATTGTAGACTAAGGAGCCTGTTTAAGGTCACACTTAGAGGGTAAAAGAAGTGAGAACTGTCCCACCCAGCTATTAATATTTTCCTTTTCCTGCAAACTCTGGTATTTGAGGACCTTCTAGAAGAGAAAGGGAAAGAGAAAAGTAATAAACAACCCTGACTTCTTATAATCTTGCAACAAGGCCAAAGAAAAGTGCCTGACATAAAAGGGGCAAGCACAGAGCTGTGCGCCCAGGCATACTATACAGTGTCTCCCACAGTTTGTCTTCTGAGTTGTAGCATGGCTGCTTCTGTAGGTGACACCAGAGTAAGAAGTTGAAGGGAAGACCCTATTATTGAAGACAACATAGAATTCAATCACAGGACCAGAAATCAAGCAAGTGCTGACCTGAAAGGGGAGTTAGCTCTTATATATTTGAAACTGCTAAGGGAGAACAGTTATTAAGGTTCTAACTAGTGGTATAGCCTGCAGCTGTACTACTGGCCCAGCAAAATATTCACAATGCTACAATATTGGCCTTAAATCTTGTGAGTAACCCACTAACTGGACATGGAGAACCCATGCCTGGTACTGTTGACCTAGCCAAGAACCTGTATTCATACCTAAGTGCGGCTCTCAACTCTTATCAGAGAAGCTACGTTCTGCCACAGCTGGAGGTTACCGAGATCT
This sequence comes from Rattus rattus, assembly GCF_011064425.1. Taxonomy (NCBI): domain Eukaryota; kingdom Metazoa; phylum Chordata; class Mammalia; order Rodentia; family Muridae; genus Rattus; species Rattus rattus. Next base: position 108,168,342 of record NC_046154.1, on the reverse strand, counting down.
ACACAGACTCAAGTACAGAGAATAAATGACCATGGATGCGCCACTCTCAAACAGATCATCTGTCACACAACCTACAAAACCTTGACCAGAAATTTAGTGCTTGTTTACAGAAATAAACCCTGCAACCTCTTTCTTTCTTTCTTTCTTTCTTTTTTTTATCTATTATAAATCTATATTTTAAAAATCCTCTATCAAATGCTGCTGAAGGCTGCTGAACCTTGAGAAAGATGTCTTTGGTTTACCTCAGAAAAGTTACACATTTTGCACTGTACGTGTACTAAATTGGTGTAAGACATTGTGATGTTACAACAGTAGTTTTAAAAGTTCAGTAACTAATAGGAGAACCTATGTGAATACAGGTAGAATTGTAAAAGCTGTTTTCACATTGCCAATATTGCATGTAGATTGTAAATTCATACAAACCAATATTCAGATTTCTCCAACCTGAACCAATACTCTCAGCTCATTTCTTTTGCTGGGGTCTCTGGGAAATTCTAGACTACACCTCGGCTGGGTCAATTATGAACAAAACCCCTGAGAAGCTAGCTGCCTCTGGAGTGAGCGAATGCCTGGTCAGAACGTCAGCCCTGCAGGTCCAGACGGTAGTCACCTTATCTTGGGCTCTGAAATGGCCATTTCTTACCCCAGTGTGTGTCAGAACTAAACATCCTGTGACAATACATTTTATTTGCCTTTGGAATCTATTAACTCAGCAGACTACTACCTTTGTCAGCCCAAGAGCTAAGAATCTCATTAGATTGCATGGTAGGCCCATAAGAAAGCTCCTCACTGCATCACCTCACCAATGTGTCCATAATGGATTTTAAACTTGCCTTGATTTATAATTTCCTCTGTTCTGTAAAACTCTAAGAACTCATGAAACTACTTCCACACTGGAATATGGAATTTGGTATAGCCGAAATCCATGTTTCCCTGGGCATGGTCACTCAAAATGGCTCCAGAATATCTCTTATTCCCTTTAAGGTAAGAGTCGTGGTTTTGTGTTGATATAATGAAGAAAATGGAGTTTCTTCCTCAGCTTTTCAGTCAGTAAATAATAGTAACTATATTAACAAGCAAGATGTTCTTTCTGTTGTCAACATTCACAGAGTACATTTCTTGAGGTCAACTTAGGTTTTAATTTTTAGTAGCATTCACATGCAAAGTAGGTAGGCCCCATTAGGTCCAAAGCACAACTGTCCCTTCAAAGCCCATTTGAGTTAATGTGGGACTATCCTTTTGAGAAATTTACCTCCTCTGGAAATAGCCCTATTCCATAACTACTTAGCTTCTCTTATTCTCTTAGAACCCCTTCTCTAAGAATATGCTGACATGATCCTATCAGCCAAACCATTTTAAGACGAGGAGTCCCCTAAGCTCCTTAGCCTCTGTCCATAGCCTGTATCTATCTCATCAGATTTCCACCCCTCTACCCTGCAACTAGTCCAAAATCCACTCACCTCCCTTGCCCCAGGAGTCCTGCAAAGGGCTGACCCACCGAGGAGCTTAGGGGACTCTTTATCTTAAAATGGTTTGGCTGATAGGATCATGTCAGTAGACTGCTGAAGACAGCACTTGCCTTTTCTCCAAAGACATTGCTACTTCCTGAACCAGTTTGATCAAGTGGAAGAGATTAAAATTATATACAAGCTGGCTTAGAAACTCTAAAGAGATGACTCCAACATGAGAGTCTCACTATGGACCTCTCTAGGACCCTGGCTCCTACCCCTCCTAGGCCTATTGGTCTCTAGCCTCTTAGTAATAAATTTCCCTCCGTCTCTTCAGGTTCCTTTGGGAAAGAGTTAGTGAAATAATTCAACAGTCAGTAAACTACATTCTCCCATTGCCTGTATGCCTAATTCCCCTGCCTTTGACCCATGTTCCAGCCTTCCTAAGATGCCCCGAAAGTCCCCATTCAGCTGGAAGTAACTAGAGGACTAAATACCATTGTGCCTTATCAACAAAAGGCTAGAATGTCAAGTCAGGAGTTAGTAAAATTGGCAGTGTAGTTGACAATATCTAAAACAGAAGGCATCTGACCTTGTAACCTGAAGAATTATTACTGGGTAAACAGAGGCCTAAATTCAGCATTCCTCAGGAATCTCACAAGTCAGACACTATCTCCCTTTCCTGCCTCAAGCATCAACTACTCAGGCACGGGAATCCAGTTAATCTCAACAGCCTGCAGCAGCCCAAAGACCCTACCCTGCTAACTATCAAATAAAATCCTGCTTGTTTCCCACCAAGTCCCTGTCCTGTATTCTTGGAGGCAAACAGTTTGCTCACCCAACAATCTTCCTTCCTACCCGTGAGAGGTGCATCTGGGTGGTTTCGCTGCACCCTTGCTTACAGTTCCCAAAGTTGATGACTACATGACTTCAGAAGTAACTCTAAAAGTAAAGTAGTCCTTCTTGGAAGACTAGAAAAACACAATAGTTTTAAGAAGTCATCAAAACAATGTAGTCTTTTGAATTACACCTCAAAATTAAAAAAAAAAAAGGTAGCCAAACAATAGTCATTAATGTAACAGGGATTAAAGGTACAAAAGAATTGGGGTAGAAATGATGTAAAATACAGGATATTTATGTATGAAATTCTAAAAAGTACTAAAAATACAGTGTTGCAAAGAAAAAAGTATTATTGTAAGGAATAATAGATAGAACTCTTTTCTATCAACACTTTGAGAAAACTTTTGTTCAGGAATGGGAATGCAAATCTTCTAATCCTCCTAAAATAGCTTGCAGGTAGAATGCAAATGTTCGAGCCTCCCCACTAATACTCAATGGTTTTGATCCTTCCCCACACAGTGCTTCATTCCCAGAACCCCACAGCCTTGGAACAGAGACTCCCTTCTTTCCCATTCCCCATGCACCATCACTGAGAAAGACTGAGACCAGGCCCCAACCACTGGGAAAGGCACAGCCTTAGAATAAAAACAAGGCAGACCTCCTGTGCCCATTTGCTTGCCCTTCCATTTTGATCAGCTTGAGAGTTACTCTTGTTGAAGAGCATCCAAAGGTGCTCCTGTTTCAGCAGTCAACACCCCCACCCTACGGTAACAAACAACTCAGTGAGATATCCTCGATAGTACAGGAAAAGGCACTGTAATCCTGGTGATAAGCAATGCTCTCTGCTTGGATTTAAGGCCTGACCAACAGGAAGGAGTTCGTGCCTGACCAACAGGAAGGAGTTCGTGCCTGGTATTGTAAACCAAGCCGACTACTCATGGCTGGCGAGGCCACGGACCCCAGAAAGGAGCCGTTACAGATACTTTCCCAACCCCGTTTCACTTAAATTAACTTCTGCCCTGGTCTTAGTTATTTATCTATGTCTGCTAGTTCTGGGCTTAGCTTCCTCTTGCTTTTTGTTGTTATTTCTTTGTAAGACCTAAAGGTCAAGTTATTTATTTGTGGTCCTGGTAGCTATGTTTCTTCTTGGGACTCTTTTCATAGTTTTGGCATGTTTTCGCTTACTTTCTTTTACTTTTTTCTCAAAGATTTTCTCAAGGCCTTGTTCTCTAGTATGGTGTTATTAATCTCTGAGTTTCCACTGCTGAGAACTGTAGTGTCACTACACCATAATCTGATGGATGCAAGAGATTGTGTGCTGAAAGAAGGATCGCAGGGGAAGGTGTTCCCTCTGTAACCTCGACGCCCAGGCTCTGTCTCTGGACTCCATGAGGGAAGGAGGGAAGGAAGAGGCTCTGCTGAAAGCAGTCCTCTGACCGTCATGAGTACACATGGCACGTGTACATGTGGATCCATGCACACACATCGTTCATTCACACAGAACGAGTTTTCTATGTTAAGACATGGTCTATTTTAGAATGGTTCATGGGCTGCTAAGGAGAATTGGTATTCTGAGCACCTGGATAGAATGCTAATTATACTACCATTCAATCAAGTGTTTCTTTGTTGTAAGGTGTGCATGATTTCCTGTCATCCTGTGATTCTGTGGTGTTGTTTCTCTGCTCTCTTAACTGTTATTCCCTGTGGTTCCAGGGGATGTTTGTCTTCCTCCTCATTCTGAAGGAGTCTTTAACCCTGATTTTGCCATGTAAAGTTTTTCTTCTTCAATTATAACAAATGGTTTTGCTGAATACACAAGTCTGGGTTAGTAGTTAAACTTGGAAAAGACCAGTCCAGACCACTGTGGCTTTTAAAGTTTCTGTTGAGAACTGTTATTTCAAGAGGCCTGCTTTTCTGCATAAATGTGCTGCTTCTTTCATGGCACTTTACTCTGATTTCTTTCTTTGTTCTGTATATTGAGTGGCTTACTTATATCTGATGACATGAATTTTTCTCAGTTCCTGTTTATTTGATACTGTAAATATCTTCTCTGTCTAGTCTGGTACCTATTTCTCTAATTTTGGGGAACGGTTTGTTGAAATGTTTTTAATGCCATTAGAATGAAATTCTTCTTCTATGCCATAACCCTTAAAACTGGTATTTTTAAATTGTCTCGAGGGTCTTGAAAACCCTGTTCCTACCCTACTCATTCTCTGTTTTTTGTTGGAAAGTTTGAAATCCTCTTACATTTTGTCTTCAATATGCTGTCAACTTCTTGATCTAGTTTATTGGTGAGATTTCCCACGGTGCATCTCCTTTTTACTAGACTTACACTGTTTTCCCTCTCCAATATGTTTGTTTGTCCATTAGTATTTTTATCTCTTTATTGAATTCCTTCTTCCATCTTGAGTTTAAACTCATTTCACTTATCTGTTTATCTGGAACTTATCTCCTCTGAGTTCTCTAAGTACACTCTCATCTTCCATCTGTCCTGGGCATCTCTGCTGTGCACTAGTCACAGCTGTCACTGCATCTCATAATTGTGCTTAGGATGATTCTTGTCAACAACCTGCATGGCTAAGAACATCTACTGTTTTCCCCAAAGAAGTCCTTTCTCTGCTGTTGAAATATGGAGTGCACTTGGGATTCATGCTGGATTTTAAGATAAAGTTATACCTTATATATGTCAGTCACACAGTGTATCCCAGAAAGCACAAAATAGCTGTTTGCTAAAGCCCAACCATGACACAAATGCATCCTGCACTTGTTGTCTTCAAGTCTCTCCTCCTCCTAACGTCCTAAGTGGCAGCTCTGTATCTTCCTTGAGGTCTTTCCTAAGTTCACCTTACCCTGAAGGCCTTGTCTAAAACCCCGACTCCCCAGGCTCAGAGACCTTGGCTCTGATTCCTGGACTCGCTCCTTCCTTCCTACCATTAGCAGAGACCATGTCCTTGTTTGTCTCTCTGCTGAGTGTATGGTAAGTTTGTGAAGCAGGAATTTTGTCTATTTTGTTCATTTCTACACTGTTAGCATCTATACTAGTCACTGGCACATAACAGATTATTTTAAAAATGTAATGAATGAAGGCCCCATTCAATCTCTTAAATATAAGCTATTACTTTATTATTTTGTTAGATACAGCCTAGATTTCCTAATTTTCTACAAGGACAAAAGCCTACAATGTAAAATATTTTATATTGTAAACATTGCCTCCGATTTTTAAAAAGGTACAGACTTAAAAATACATTTATATTAGGATATAAACTGGTACTTAATGTGTGACATGCCTTTATCAGTATATCCTTTCCAACCTCATAATTTTTGTCTGTCGTCCATTCAATTGCATTCCTACATTAGGTTGTTAGTTTATACAAGAGTGCCCTATCACCAATGACTTTGGAGAAACTAATATGCTCTGTGACCTCAGATAGTTCATTTCCTTTTGCTTAGCTGTGGTTTGTGTGTCTGTCAGTGTTCTATTGCTGTGAAAAGACACCATGACCATGACAACTCTTATTTATAGAAGTAAGCATTTAATTGGGAGGGTCAGTCCATTTTCATCATGGTGGGGAGCATGGCAGCATATAGGCAGACGTGGTGCTGCTGGGGAAGGGGCTGAGACTTCTGTATTCTCATCTACAGGCAGCATTCAGAGCCACTGGGCCTGGCATGGGCTTATGAAAACTTCAAAGCCCACCCCTAGTGATACACTTCCTCCAACAGGGCCACACCTCCTAACCATTTAAATAATGGCACTCCCTGGTGACCAATCATTCAAATATATGAGCCTATGGGAACCATTCTTATTCAAGCCACCACAAGTTGTAAAATGAAGTTGCTGGTTTGGGTCTTCTTTCTAACAGTAATTTACTATAACTTTAATACGTTTAAGATTTATTTCTTATTCTGAATGTTTGGTTAAGCAGATAGGCATAGAAATATTTAGACATTGCCATGTTAGAGAAAATGTTTTCTGCACAGCTCAAATATAATTTATAAGGGCTAAAATTATGCCAAAAAGCTTTAAGTATGATTTCAATACAATACAATTTCAATACACACACATTAATTTTCTTTAAGTATATAGGGTTAGTAATTCAAAAACTATGTTGAGACTAAGGAAACCTGGTTTTGACATGAAGGAATCAACACGAATAATAATTCATTACTAGTAATACAAACTATGTAGCTGGTAGAGACTACAGCATTAAAATGAACCTAATCTTCACTATGATGATGGGACATCATTTTTTAAAAATGTTATGTATGCAAATGTCCACATAAATATATAATGGCAAAACTATGCATTTGGGGACACGTTCTTCAGTTATAGTTGGGCAGGACACTTAGACAGGTTGACAGGGATACTTGAATATAAAGGCTGTAGCTACCTCTATGAAGCAGTTTCCTATGCTACCCATTAACTACCTGCCAAGTTAACTTGCCAGAGTTCAAAAGCCCATTTCTGATTACTCAAAGGCTAAGAAAGAAGCTTAGGCATCTGGGCTTCCTTGCATTCTCAATAACGTATTCTACAAAGGGTATGGGGCTCTGACGTGAGGTCCAGATATTAATGGCAGATCCATCATTTACTAACTGACTACTTAGTACTGACTGAGTGATTGTCCTTGAGTCTGGTTTCCGTGTAACCCAGACTGGTTGTAAACTCCCTATGTGGTCAAGGGACCTTGAAACATGTTTTATGCAGTGATAGGCAGTGACCAGGACCGGGGCATGCTAGGCAAGCACTGGCCACAGTCTCAGCCCAAACTGCAACTCTTTAATGGCTGAACAAACTATGAGAAGTCCTAGGAATTTTTTTTTTTTTTCAAAGAAAAACAGCTAATGAGTAGCTGGAGTTCATGATAAAATGCAAGATTACTGAGAGCAGAATTTCACCCAATGTCATGTAATGCCAAACTACTGTATTTTCAGAAAAGGACAAAAAGAGAAACATCATAATGAGGATAAAATCTTCAGAATATTTTTACTCTAAATTAAAATGCACATATAACAATAAATCTTTTATATGTTTTTAATAAGTAGCCTCTGACTTTTTAAGGCAAGAGTCCAAAATCTTTGCTTATCTTCCCAAGTGTGGGAAACCTTGAGAAAGTAAGTCCTTACAGGACAAAATTGTAGTGCTAAAATGAAATACCTTAGACTCACTTGTTCTTAAATTTCTTCTAGTAAAATCACTAACACTAAATCCTATTCTGCTACTCAGTAATCTAAGGCCAGCCTACATCAAAAATAAACATTTTACAAATAAAGAAAAACAGTATTGCTCAACATATAGGTAGCTGAGGAAACATATTTTTATGTTTGGTGGGCAAGCCTATAGTCCATTTTTTTAATTAGTCACTGATGTGGAGGGCACACATTGACGTGACAGGTGCCCACCCCTGGGCAGGTGGTCCTGAGCTCTGTAAGAAAGCGGACTGAGCATGCTAGCAAGAAGTGCTCTACCTGGTTTTGGTTGGCATCCGCCCCTGACTGCAGGTTCCTGTCCTGCCTCTTTTCCATATGAAGTGTGATGTGGATGGACAAGCCAAACAAGCCCTTTCCTCCCCAACTTGCTTAGTATTTACTGTCATGCTCTACAGTCACACTTCTCGTCCCCCTACTCGTCCGTTCCTTTCTTCTTCTCTTCTACTTTCAAGGTTTTTGTTTGTTAGAAATCTAGATTCCACAGATGACAGAAAACATGTAGTATTTGTCACTTCATAACTCATAAATTTGCAAGAGCATTATTTCTTTCTTGGTGTTAGATTAGTAATATATAATAAACTTTCACATAAAACCAATTCCATCTACTCAGCAATAAATGGTTATGCTACCTAGCGTCTACATGCTTTTATTTACATGTGTGTGTGTGTGTATATATATATATATGTTCAGTACAACTCTTGGTTGATATAAAAGTGTTTCCGAAATAGAACATCAGAGACATTTTTTTCTTGATAAAAAAGCCTTACCTTTTAAACAAGGCTTTGTCATGTTAGTCATCATGGAGGAGTACCCCATCCTCCAAAATTATGGCACACAGATACTTTTTATAAAATTAATGAATGCTTTAGTAATGCATATTCTTTTGCTGAGTTAAGTACAAGGCAGTAAGACACGCACACTCCTACCTTTAAAAAGGTCTCATTGGTCAACAGTGCAACTTGCTTTTCCAAAGGTTGATTTTCCACATACCTAAAATTTTTATTATCCCATAAAGAAAAGAGGAATGTTGAACAATTTATATAGTTGAATAGCATGTTAGAAAAAATAACTAGCTGGATTGGTTTCCATATTTTTTCATTCCTTTTCAAAAATAAATTCAAGACATCAGTTCTTGATTACCTTAATGATAATTAGTGAAGTCATTAAGGCCATATACCTCAGAAACAGGAAGAGTTATTTCTCAACGATAACTCTGGAGAACTTGCAAATTATGTAAAATATTAGTTAAAATATTTATGTAAAAATTTTAAATCCAGCAAAGAAATTCCATCAATAAAAGTAGCATGGTTCTATACTTCTAAATAAAAGGCTTGTTATTTCATTCCTAACTTCAAAAACAACTGAAGCCAGAAGTCATTTCATTTCATTCTAGTCTGATATAAGTCACATTAAATATACTTATCTTTTACCTCCTAAATGAAGGAAGGCGCCGGATTTTTTCACATTGATTGACTGAGAAAACATTTATTCTTTTTTTGGCTTCTGAGAGATCACAGCACAGAACACTTAGGGGCTGAGAATAAAAATGTTCTAGTAGAGAAAGCTGAAAGAAATATGAAGATATTTGTTAGAGTGTGGCAGTAAATGTTTAACCCCTTACCCGATGAATTTTAGGCCTATTTTTGTGTTTGTTTGTTTTGAGACAGGGTTTCAGCTGGCTGTCCTGGCACTCACAGTATAGACCAGGCTGGCCCTCAAACTCACAGAGAACTGACTGCCTCTCCCTTCTGAGTGCTGGGAATAAAGGTGTGTGCCACCACCCCCTGTCCTTAAGACTATTGTTTGAGGGTTAAAGTATTTATGGTTGGGTTGTAGAGATGGTTCAGCAATGAGGAGCACTTGTTACTTTTAAAGATGACCAAGTTCAGATCTCAGCAACAAGAAGGCAGTTACCATCAGTAACTTTGGTTCCAGAAAACTCAAAACTCTCTTCTGGTCTTTAAGGCACTGCACATGAGGGGAATGAACAATCTCATAGAAACTATACCCATCCACATAAAACAAGAATATTTAAATAATTATGTCCCAATAACATTGCAGCAGAACTTATACAACTTTAATATTTACAATTCTGTGGACCAGATCAGAAAAAGTAATGTCAGGAGTACATATGAGGAGAAAACAACATAGATGAATATATTACTGCAGAAGTCACTTGAAATGACTGCAAATGTAGTATGGATGGGACATTACATGACCTAGAGATCTAATAAATGTCTTCACCCAAATCACTAATCACCAGATCTACCTGTTCAATTAAATACAATGCTGCAGCGGTAGGCATTATACCTATTGATAAGAGTAACAAAAATCGCTCTCTCTTGTTCTTCCTCTTCTCGTGCCCTCCTTATCCCTGTCCCCTCTCTCCCCATTGCCCCCCGCCCCCCTTCCCTCTCTCCTTCTAGAAAAACCTATACCTTCAAATCAGTTTTATCCCATTCAAGAAAAAAAAAAAAATGGTACACTGATTACTAAAGTACTCACATGATAGAACACCGTCCTTTCCATAGAAACAATTTTCTAAATTCTAATGTAATTTATTTTAAAATGCTAGTATTATTTGAGGTGAAGTATAAGATTATCAATTTTTTTTCTAATTCTAAGCAAGTTTCTCAAGACTGATTCTTTTTTCAGATAACCTATACCCCTTATTGCTCTAATAAATATGATAACCAAAAGCAACTTAGGAAAGAAAGGGTTTATTTGGCTTACATATCCCAACCCCAGACCTTTACCTTGAGAAGTCAGGGCAGTAACTCTCTGATGAGCAGAAGTAGGGATGGTGGAGAAATGGGGCTTACTGGCTTGCTTTTAAGCTCATGTTCAGTTACTTTCTTATACAATTATACCACCACTCTCCCACCCCAAAGGAGCCACTACCCAAAGAAGGTTGGACTTCCCTCAACAATCAACTATCAAGAAAACGCCACAAAGACATACCCAATGTGATGGATTTCCTCAACTGAGGATTTCTTCCCCGGTAACTTTACATTAAAATGACAAAAACTAACTAGCACACAGTGTTACTGGATAGTGAATTCCTTAAGTAATGGAGGAAACATATTCTATCCAGCAGAAAATAACATTCCTCACAGGAAATTTATAATTCAACATGCTTTTCTGTCAGGAGCCATAACAGGACAAGCTAATAACTAGCAGGTGATCATCCTGAGATGGCCAGCCTCGGATTATTATATAATCTGCGACTGGTTCGCCCTTATTAAGCAAGGCTGTAAGGGATTCATTTTGGGAAAGATTCCTGCTACTAAAAGGCTTTTCCTGTTATTATTATTAAACACATACAACAATCATTAAGTAACAGCACACCCCTTTGGAGCAGATCTCTGCAGACCTACGAAGATGTACTGTCTCATGGTGATGCCATATAGACAAATAGATGACTTCTTAAGTCTTACTATGATCCTGTAAGAATTCCTAAAATTATAACATTAAGCTCTTTTAGAGTGGGACTGCTATTTAGTCTTTCTCTGATAATTAAAGCTGCAGTGAGAACTCTGCCAGTCTCCCAGGTGTCACCAGTTAATTGCTCTTAGATAGTAACCAGACTTTCTCTTACTCAGAGCACATTCCAAGAGGTTGTAAAACAATTATCAAGGGTCATAAAAAGAGAACAAATGACTTATTACAGGTGCAAGGACAAAGGATAAAATATTGACTGGTTTTATCTATACAAAACTTCACTAACAACTTAGGTATGGTTTTAGACCTTCAGTGACTCTGTAGAGCTGACACTGGTGATGAATGGTTAGCCAGATAATTACTCCTGATGGATATACATGTAATCATTCTCTGTTGTAAACTTCTATTTCAACTTATGATTTGATCTTTCATATGAACTTGTGATGAACTTTGTAACAAGTGATCATGTATGCTGAAAGGTGTTTAAGTGCTGAGGACAAAGAAAAGACACACAAGAAGGACTGAGCTGGAGGGGACTGAGCTGAAGAGTCAGGACTGAGTGAAAGAGAACTGCGCAGAATTGAGCTAAGGAGAACTGAGCTAAAAAGATCTGGGCTGAGAAGACATGCAGAGTGGAATAACTTAGAGACTATAGGTAAGAGAGCAATGTGCAGAATACAAAGGAAAAAAGAAGAAGCTACAGAGAGCAGAAGGAGCAGGCAGGTTTCTCCTTACCATGGACAGAGCAGGTCCTTTCTTAATAGCAAGGCAGGCGTAGTCTTACTAAAAGGAACAAGCCTTTACTCTTACAAACTTGGGTTTAATTCACTTAGCATTAAAAGGGTAGGAGCAATTTCTTTCTCTGTGTAATAAAGATTGGAGCTCATCCTTCATCCAGAACGAGTGAGTTCTTTCTGCACCGGTGCTTGGTCATTTGCTCCATGTGCATATGTAAGTATAAATGTGTGTGTAAGTAACTGTGAGAATGTACGCATGTGTGTGTGTAAGAATGTAATTGTGAGAATGTATGTAAGCTGGACCTAACTGATTTTAAGTAGAAATGTATAAATGTGCATTTATGAATCCTATATGAAATTATATATGTTTATGCATATTTGGCTATGTAAAAGTTTTTCCTTCTGCAACCACTATTCCCTTCTCTTGGTTCAATAGAAGTTTATTGCTCCAAACTTCCCCCTACCCTGACAAGCAAGAGGCATAGGAACAATAGGAAAAAGGCTCTAGCAAATCTCCTGCTGTTTTAGAATGAAGTGCTAAATGCCAGAGACTGCGGTTTCTGGCCTCAGAGGAACACAGAGGGCGGGTCTGTACAGTAGCAGAGCACAGTGGCTTAGACATAGATAAGTAAAATTATTATTATACAGAAATCCTAAATATCTCGTAAGACAAAGTCTTACCCCCATAAGACAAAGTCTTATCCTCTGCCGACGCTCTTCCCGCTCTGCTGCCTCAAGAAGAACCAACACGAGAAAGAAGACTAATGCACTTTTCTATAAATACATTTTAAAATATTTGGTAGGCTACAGGGTTACTGTGATATATTTTGTCTATCCCTAGACTCCTGGAATCTTTTACACAAATGATTATGCATCTATTAAGATAGTCACATGGTTTCTGCCTGAGTCCACGTATGTTCTACACTGCATGCATTAAATTGTATATTGTCAACCAGCCTTGTATGCTGGTCAGTATGATCTTTGTGTTGCTTGATCTGGTTTGCAAGTATTTTACTGATAATCTTTGAATCTGTACTAATCACAGAAATTAATATGTAGGTTTTTTGATGTTATGATTGAGCATTTACCTGGTGCCAGTATCAAGGTAATAATAATTTGCTGAATAATCCTTGTACTTTATGAAACAGTCTGAGGAACAGCAGTATTCTTAAAAACCACAGCATATCTGGAAGGGGATCTAAGTAGTCCAGGCCTTTCCTTCATTGTTAATTTATTATTCATTGCTTACTTTTGTCAATTCATATGGTTCTAGAAGTTTATCCATTTTTCCTATTTCCTAGTTCACTGGAGTTAAGTTTTCACAGTTATTTCTTAATCATTTCAGTGGTATGAGTTATAGTATTCCTTTTCACCTCACACTCACTTGGGTTTTGGGGGTTAGTTTGGCTAGGAGCTTATCGAGCTTATAAAAAGAAATAACTTTTGCTTCTCCTTAGAGTTTCTGACCTCCACTTCATCTGTCTCTGCTCTCACCTGTGTTACCTCTTTAAGTACACTGATTTGAAACTTGCCTTGTTCTTGCTTTTTCTCCCATAAACCAGAAAATATATTTTCTGGCATTGCTTACTCAGAATTTTAACTGTGGGTTTACTTTTTGCCTCCTTTGCTGGGCAAAGAGCACTTTGAAGACAGATTTCTTTTTCCTCTGTACACCTAGGGCTCAGCACAGTGCCTTCCTTAATGTAAGTGCCTAGTATTTCATAAATAAACAAAATGAATGGCAGAACAAATTTTAGAGGTTATTCTCTCATTTAATTTCATAAATTGCTAAGGTAAATTCTGTCTTGATTTACAATCCTTTTGTAAAAAGTCAGTGAATCAAACCACAATGATTATGTGCAGGAAGAATGCATATGGAAGAATAACTTAGGTCAGGAGTGGCAGCACATGACTTTAATCCCAGCACTCAAGAGGAAAAGGCAAGTGGGTCTCTAAGTTCTAGGCCAGCCTAGATCACAAAGAGTTGCAGGACAGCCAAGGCTATACAGAGAAACCCTATCTCAAAAAGGAAAAAAAAATAAAACAAAACAAAAACCATACAAGTTTCAAAACACTATAAAAAGATGAAGATTGTCATATTAGACTAACAACTTATTGGTCTTAATGAAACTGACACTTGGCATGGACTCACAATGACTGTACATTAACAACTTAGGGAGTTGCCAAGAGAAGTAATTATCATTTAACTAAAATGTGGTTTTACAGCTTGAAAAGTGCTGGTAGAAACAGCCGCAAACACATCCAGGATCAAAGCTGGAGAGTTCACTTTCTGGCCCATCAAAGAAGGTTAATGGCATTTCTTAGGTAAAAAGCCACCAAGATTTCATCAAGTCCTAAACAAAAATAAGTCCTTTCCCTCCAGCCCAACTCTCAGTGGTTAAGACTAGCTAGAATGGATCCATTACTGATAGCCTAATTCTATCTTCTACAGGTATCTTCTAAATAAGAAAGGAAAGGTAAAAACCTAGAAAAAAAATGACATTTCCCTCTTCTAGATCTTGCAATTAAAACGCCTTATTTATCACACTACTCAATCTAAAATAATGTAAATTAATTAGAACTAGACAGTGAACTTTCATCAGATTCTCTTACCTTAAGTCCTTTGATGAAGTTTTGAATTGAGAAATCGTGATACAAAAAGATGTTGGTCAGAACTTGTAATGCCTTTTTACTCAATTTAAAGGGAAACTGAGGGGTAAGAAGCAGCTGAAAGAGACAGGGATGGAAGTCAGGCTTCTTAGTCGCCCCTCCTCACGAACATGAAGTAAATAACTGGACAAACAGTTATACTGTGACTCCACACATATGAACATAATCATAGTTATACTTTTTTTAATAGTCAAATGCCCAACAAATCATAAACCTTATGTATTTAAGACTGAAAACACCAAAAAGCAATTTGTATTACAATCTGTGTTTGAGACAGGGTCTCATCAGATAGCCCTGACTGACTATCCATGACTGGCTAGCTGGCCAAAAAATAAAAATAATCACAGAGATCTGCTTGCCTCTCTCCCACCCTCAAACTCCACTCTGAACCAAAGCTGTCTACCAACTTCATTAAATTCCTAATCTTCCAATAATGACATAAGTGCATAACCCTTTGCCTTACACCAGAAGATACCAAAAACTGAACCATTTTCTTACCAGATAAATTTTTCCCTACTAATCCAAATTAGTAAAGGGTAGCAAGCTATGTACTATTAAATGATAACACAAAATGAAGATTTTTCTTTTTGAAAATATAGAGAAATTTTGTACTATTTAATGTTCAATGGTTCAGATGCTTTACATCTGAAAATTAAACCTTATACTAGGTTTGTTTTTGTTTTTTAACCAAAAGTATAGTTGCACAAGGACAACCGCATTTGACTACAATTAATCTCAAAATGAAAACGTTTCCTAACATGTCAGTAAATCAGAGTGCCATCTGTTGGGTAGCCATGTGTAGAGGCAGTTCATGGTAAACACACAGGTGGTCACTGTTAGGCTACACAACTGTCACGGACAGTCCTTAATACCACTGTTAAGGAATTCCAGTGGCAGTCAGTAGTAACCACGCTACTATTACACAGAAACATTATAGCAATAAGAGTCTAAGCTAAGTAGCTGTTGTCAAGAGCAACATGACAGTTGTCAAAGTTCACAAAGTCCTTTGGGACTGGACAGATGGCTCAGAAGTTAATGGCATTGGTTGCTTTTCCAGAGGACTGGGGTTCCATTGTCAGCACCACATGATGGCTCACAGCCATTTGTAACTCCAGTTCTAGAGATCCAACACCCTCTTCTGACCTCCCCAGGTACTGCATGCACGTGGTGCACAAACACTCATACATATCAAATCAAAATACATTTTAAAGCTTTAAGTCATTTTATATAAAATATAAGATCAAAACCTACTGGTAATGCTCTGGGGTGTGTAAATTCTGTAAAATTTTATTTGTTACTGTCAGTGCCTTACTACTTATGAGTGTTTCCTTACTACTTTCCAGGCCCTCCCTTGACATAGCAGACAAGTGCTCTATTAGTGAGCTATGTTTTGACTCCTAGATTCATTCTAAAAGTCTAATATCTTCAACTAAGTAATAAAAACAAGAATGAATATATACAAATGATTGTTGCTTTCATAAAGCTTAATTTTTATGTGAGAAGGCAACTATATGCAAAGAGAAAATATAATTATAACCATAATTGAGTAAGAGCATTAAAATATGCAAATAAGTTGAGCAAAGTCTGAGATACATAGAAATTTATTGGTATCATTCATTATAGATAATATATGTCTGGTAGCTTTGGTTTCACTTTCTGTCATTGGTAAACATTTTTTCTTTTTACCTTATCAAGAACTACTGTCAGGTGTTCCTTGCAAGACAAAGACTGGAACAGTTCTATACACAACAGAGATGATACTGAATGAGGAAGCAGCCGGTGGATAATAACAGGAGATGTGGCGATCCCAAAAATGAGAATTAGAGGAAACTCATGCAGATGCTGACTAGTTTTCAAAGAAAAAATACAAAAGAAGCTTCTTCAGCAAATATATTTCAATAAATTACATTCAAATGCTTCTTTTAATATACTAAGTTTTCTATGTCATTCATTTTCTCTTTAAAATAAAAAAAAATAATAAACACTTCCCAGATTCTGATCCTGAAATCAAGCCATTAACGGATCCTTTCTTTTCTTTTATAAATAAAAACAGAGACCCAGAAAGACCGAATGCTCCCCTGTGATTAGTATAACAAAGTTATACAACAGTGAGTCGACTAGCATTTAATATAAGCTCACCAACTTGATCCTCATGTGGTGTTCCTTACGGTTTTCCACCTGCTTTCCTTTGCACACATACATATCTTTATACATTCGTAAGCCGTCTTTTTAATGAAAGACGTTTTCCTTACACTATTATCCTAAACATACTGAACATGATTTCATATCAACACAACCAGACAGAAGCAAACGGCTTCTGCTTTTAGAGCGGAATGGCATCATTTGTGAGGACTTCGAAAGTCACACTTCCCTGTATCATGGCTGATCATTTTACCCACTCTCTCCATTTCTTATTGTTTGCCAGAACTGGCTGTGTGAAGCTCTTTTAGTCATAGGAATAAATCATGGTATATTCTTTCAACTGTTCTAAGTCCTTTACTTTTGAGGGCCACAGTACCACAAAGTTAAATAAATAACATATACACCATGTCGCACGTTATCACAGGACAGTGAGAAGTTCACCAAAGTCTTATCCTGAAGACACACTTCAATGGCAGGGAATTAGCTCAGGCCTTCATGCAGTTCTGAGTTCCATCCCTAGCACTGGGGTATGGGTGGTGGTGGTGAATGTGTCTACAACTCATACATCAATGGGGCAAAAATCCTCATACGATCCACTCAGGATAAGAATGTTTAGTACGTTAGTTGATATACAGAATATGCAAAAGAAAGTTAACTACACCCTAACAAATATACGCTGGGAACAAATGTCAGAGGAATGCAACATAGGCCTGGTTACTTCAATTTTAAGTCTTATATGATTGCTTTAAAAACCTCTAATATTAAAATAATACTGATGGAAATATTACATAAAAATAAGATACCTTCATATGGAAAACATTTCTAGCCAGTAAAGCTATATGGAACACAGAGCCTCTAAAGATTAAAAATCAGAAAGAAAAAAAAGAAATGATAGAATATAACAACTTAGAGGAGTATCAATTTAACAGGCAGGTAAGGAGACAATCCTTATAAGATAAATGACATTTAATACCTATTTACCTAAGTTATATATGTTAACTAAAAACAGGATGAACCTGCCTTTCAGCATTATATCAAAGACCAAGAAAATAATTTGCTAGGAGATCTTAGAAGATTCAGTTACGAAAATGATTTTAAATTTCATTAAGTTGGTCTTAAAATGAATATGATTTTTTTCTGTTAAAAGTAATGTCTTAAGAAAAAGGAAATTTGGCATAAAAGCAAAGTCATGTGCTGTGAAGAGTTTAAGCAGGGATGAAGACAGGGAGATGAGAGCAAGGGAAAGGTCAAGCAGAACCAGAGGTATGAAATGCCTTATGGGTCTCTGCTCCTAAATGTGACTGGAGGAGAGAACCCATTCTACGAAGCTGACCTCTAACCTCCACACATACACCATGGCATACACACATCGTATTTACACATACAAAACAATTAATAAATGAAAATTTAAAAATAGATAAATTTTTTTTACATGTAAAGGTACCTGCTGATAATTATGAAGTCCTGCAGTACTTTTGTGCTGAAGCTCTCCATGTTCTTTAAGATAAGCACCACAGGAGGGGACTGCCATTGGCTACAAGTCGCTCTCTTTTTGCTTGTCATTTTGGGGCCTGTCTTCTTTTAAACCAATGTGAAATGGAGGAATTAAAAGTAAGCCTTACCAGTCAAACAATCCCACTTGTTAATGTACTTCTTTACATTTTACAATGACTGTTTTTATTTTTCCCAAATAAAAACAGTATTTCATTCTAACAGTTACTAGCAAAATCTGTCTCTAGACATGGTTCACAGTAAGAAAAAGATTCAGAACAAATATAAAAATATCAAGAGGATTTTCTACTGAAAAAAACATGGGAAAAGACACTGTTCTACACAACTGACTTTTTCAGTTGAACACTTTCACGTACTAACGTAAGCTGTATCATCAATGTAAAAGCACACTGAATGCACTATTATATATAAACTTTCGATCTTGAAATGAACCCTAAATATTTGGTCAAACCGAACTTAAAGATAATGGACTTAAAGCGCAAAACTTTGATTCCTAAAACAATCTAAAAATTTGCATCAAATTAAGGTATTATTTATAAGCCTCCTTACATAAAGCAAGATAAAATCTTATGTATGACTTCAGCAATAGCACTGATTAGGAAATGTCACCCAGTATCCATGCTGTCTGGTGTCCCAACAATAGAGTATTGTTTGTTCAATATATCTTATTTATACAGTAATATTTCCCCAAGATTTCTGAGCACAGATCAAACTACATTTTAAAAATTTTAGAGTTACTCCAGGAATGAGCTGACAGCAGGAATAGGTGGTGTGTGTCCACTGAGCAAAAGCAAATACTGAAGAATATCAGCGGTAATATAAGGGAGTCACAGCCATTAGTATAGAAATAGAATATGCAGCAGAACCCACTCCAGATGCTTTCTTTTTGTCATATGGAATTCTCCGACAAATACACTGTCCTCGTAAGAACCAAGCACTTACCAGGAGTTAGTCTACATATTAGAATACTTTAAATTCTAGTGGCTTCAGAAAAAATAGCCACCATCAAACTTCTACTCTTGCCCCACAAACACACGCTTATTAGAAGAGTGATGAGTAAAGTAATTGTGAGCCAACTAACTGAATACTCAGTTCCCTTCACCTGTGCAACCGTCGAATACCAACTAGAAAGTGAATCCATGGAATAACTGGTCCTCCTCAGGGCTTTGTCATTTTGCCCCTCCTTGGAATTTCTATCTACACAGCAGTCCATCAACTCAGAGGTCAACTTCTGTAAAAAATGTTTCACATCTGCAGAATATAAAAAGCAAGGAAACTTAACTTCACCTTTAAAACAAAATTAAAGCCATTGAAACCTTTGATTAGCAGATTGCAAAACTAACGTGCAGTATATTTTTCTATATTTCATCAATATAGTTAAAAATATGCTAAGTATACTACCATTACTCATTAGTACCCTGTCCTTAATATTTAATTTTGTTAGGGTTGGACATTCAATTGATAGTTACTTGCCTAGCATGTACAAAGTCCTAAAGTTGACACCCAGTACTAAGTAACACAGATGTGATCAAGTCTTGAAGACAGGAGGAACTGAAGGTCAGGACATCCTGTACACTCAGTGCCTGCATGGGGTACACGAGACTCTTTCTAGATAAGATAGAATGAATGAGTATATTTCACTAGGTCACACTAAGATCAGATAAAAATGTATGTATATTATCTACGAGTATCATCTAAGAAAATATATAGGCAGAAAATTATAAACGATTTTTAGAACATCATGTATTTACATTATTTTGAACAACAAAAGAATGTCAGTCCTTAAAATCAAAAGCTATATGAATTATTTTGCTAATTATAAATCTTCATTTGCAATCATTTTTAAAAGACATCCTTGAGATATTAATTGTAATTCATCACAACAAAAGTCCTACATTAACTCTATTATCAGTCCAGCTGGAAATACATGTGAGTATGGCAGTGTGCACAGCTTATAATATGATGGTTTTATATGCAAACAAGTCTGAGTATGGTACTGTGTGCTCCCTGATTTAACGGTCTTATATACTCATTTGGCTCAGCATATGGCTACTGATTTTTTAACCATCAATGTTCTTTTCAAGTAGGAAAAAAATTGATTTATGAGAATGAGGTCACAGAGTGTGGGGGAAGGGGGTTGAGGGAAGCATAAATTTCTATTTTACCTGGACAATCCTTAGCTTGCAGGGAGACCACATACGGTGTGACATTATTGTGAAGGGTCTCTGTTAGACTCCTGAATATCACATCATGATCTGTGACGTTCACACCTATGAGAGAATAAGCATCGTTATTAACAGTTTAGCAATGAGTGTTTTAAAGAACTAGTAAAGCACCAGGTAGAATCATTTAAAAACAGGATTTACAATAGAAATAAAGAAAACTGCGGCACAACTGATTCTCCTCTCAGTCTGTGACCTAAAGGAATGTGATACAATTTACTTCCTGATTACCCACAGCCCATTTTCTAGGTGAGAATGACAAGTGAAGGTGATAATCATGATATAAACAGGAAAGGAAAAAGCCAAAATATTATTACTGATGATGTGACTTATACATATAAAACCCTAAGGCCCCTACCAGGAAATTCCAACAGCTGATGAACACATTCAAGAAGGAAGCAGGATACAAATTTAACACACACAAGTCGGTACTCTTCCTCTATACGAATAACAATCATACTGAGAAAAGACAGGAGAAACAATCCCATTCAGTTGACTCAAAATAACCAAATAAATCACAATCCTAGCATTAATTTAATAACAAAGTAAAAGACTTGTACAATGAAAATTTTAGGACATTGAAGAAGATACCAAGAGACAGAAAGACCTCCTATATTGATGGACCTACAATAATACTGTGAAAATGCCCACCCTACCAAAAGGATTCAATTGGTAACAAAAATAGATTCTTATCTTTCATCCTGCATAAAACTCAACTCCAAATGGTTCAAGGACCTAAACATAGACCTGATAGGAGAGGAAGTAAGGAATGCACTTGTAACACGGAAAGGACTTTCTGAAAAAGACCCTAGTCCCAATCCTAGGACCAACACAGTAAGGACACCATCACTGAAGTGAAGAGGCAGCCTACAGAACGGAAAAAAATCTTCATCAGCTATAAATCTAACAGAGGGTTTTAGTAACTACAACCAACCCAAAATAAAAAATTGGACAACAGAAATATAGAGTTCTCAAAGTAAATATCAATAGCCAAGAAGTATTTTTTAAAATGTTCAACACCTTTAGCTATTGGAGAAATGCAAATTAAAATGATTTTGAAATCCCCAGTCATCACGGGATCACTAAGATCGGAAGTACAAATGGATGGGGAGAGAGAAGCAGTTCCGTTCTGTCGGTGGAAGAGGAAACTGGAGCCACTGTGCAAATCGACATGGGAGGTTCCTCAACAGGCTAGAGAAAGACTTAGCACATGACCCGGTAATATTCCTCCCAAAGGACTCTGTCTGGACCATACCACAGAGAAACCTGGTCATCCATGTTCACTGTTGCTCCACTCACACAAAGGAAGCGAACCTAGATGCCCATTAATGGCTGTGGCTCACACATACAGGGTAGTATTATTCAGCTACTTAAAAATGCATGAAGTCCACACGTACACAGACGAAGCTGGAGGTAAGAAGCCTGAGTGAGGTCGCCAGACCCTGAGAGGCAAATGTTTCACATTCCCTCCCATTGTGATGCCAGCTTTGAATCTTTAGAATGTGTGTTTAAACTGGAGTACCCCAGACAGCAGAAAACTAGTAAGAGGACATGGGAAGGGGTAGCTCAGGGAAAGGGGAACAGACACAGATGCTGTGGATGGGGCATGGGGGGAGGGGCTATAACAGAAGAAGGGTTAAATGGTGTGGGGATGGGAAGGAAGAAGGATGAGGACAGGTAAATAAGGACTATGGTGAATCCGAAAATGTACTTATATTCAGACATAAAAGGAGTTTTAGTGGGGTTATCTTATAATGGGATGAGGAGATGACAATGCCACCCTAAGTCACTAGATGCTACCAAATAAAAAAGTCAAGTGCCAGGCATGAAGTAACTGCTTTTTGAGTTGTTGAACAGTGGGGTCCTATACATCGCTATCCCAACACATGACACACTATTGTCAAGTACAATTTAAAATATGTCCTAAGTATCAGTAATAGGATTAGGGGATTAAAAATAGTATTAAAATGCCTTCAAATTTTAAATACCAGAGCCCACTGTGAAGTAACAAGTTGAGGGCCAAGTGTGATAGCGTACTTTAATCTCAGCCCTCAGGAGGCAGAAGTAGGCAGATCTCTATGAATCTGAGGCCAGTATGATCTACATAGAGGATTCTGGGCCAACCAAGGCTAGAGTGAGACCTTGTCTCAAACAAAAACACAAACAAGCATACAAACCAAAAAGAAATAACACATTGGAAGCAAAACCAATGGAACATGTTTGGAACCCTAGTAAGTTCCATTTTATTTTCAAAATGAAAGAAATTTAAAACAGGTGTAGTTCAATGGAAGGGTAGATGCTGAGTATGCATAAAGTTCCTGGTTTTATTTCCAACACCAGTTTTTAAAAAACATTTCTATTTAAAAAAAAAAAAGGAAAAAAAAACTCTCCTTCCTGACCATCTGGCCTTCAGCCCCACAGCAGCCTCCTTGCAGATGCCTCTGCTCACACTACCTCCATTCCCTAGGGACCAAACCTTGATGCATGGGCCTGCTTAGCTCTTCCTTCTAGCCCAGCCCCATCCATTCTTTTGAGCCAGTCTCCAAGGAAAGAGAGACAGTACGAATATTTATGGGGAAACGTGGGGGACTGCAGGGAGAGGTCTAGATGTGGAGTGAAGGGAAGAAGGATAAAAAGGGGAATATTGGGAGGGACGGACAACTAACATTAAGTGCCATTTGAGAAATCATCTGGAAATCCACTACTGTTGAAGCTTCTTACAATATATTCATATCTGAAAGAAGTCTAAGTGGAATCACCAAACAATGAGAAAGACCAGAGTCCCAACTACATATCTCTCACCACCAAGTGAAACCTCCAGTGCCACGAATGGGTTAAATCTGCTTGGCCAAACAGGCCCCATGGAAACTGTAATGGTTTAAATAAAAATGGCCCCCAAAGACCCATATGTTTTGATGTTTGATTCCCAGTTGGTAGACTGTTTAGGAAGGATTTGGGGGGATGGCCTTATAGAGTAGATGTGTCACTGGTTCCCAGGGGTGTGCTTTGTCACTTCAAAATCCCACACCAGACCCAGGCTCTCTCGCTCTGCAGCTTCCTTGGATCAGAATTTAAGCTCTCAGCTAGCTACTGCTCTGGCAAGATGCCTGCCTGCCTGCCACTATGCTCCCTGCCATGATGACTATGGACTAGTCCTCTGAAACTCTAAGGAAGCTCTCAATTAAATGCTAGCTTTTATAAGTTGCTTTGGTCATGATGCTTCTTCACCAAAACAGAACAAACAGTAACTAAGCTAGGGACTCCCTAACAACTCAGGGCCAAGGCTATTTATTGGTTGCTCTCTACAGACTGACAGTAAGGCTCTACTGCTGAACAAAATACTTCCATACCTTACTGAACATGGAGAAGTCAAGCTGATGTCTAACTAGAGCCTTCACCCCTCCTGATTAGTGTTCATGGTACTGGAAAGGACTCTACATACTACAGAGAAAGGTCAAATCATTGTTTTAATTTGTATAAGTTGTATCAGAACAAAATATTTCCCACTAGTATCAATAACAAAACCAGTCTTAAAAATATGCACAGATATGCATACATACCAAGAATAAGAGCAGCTGTTGGAATTTCTCTGAGTCTCATCTGAGAGCCCCAGTTTCCTGAATTTTTCTGAAATTCAGAATGGGACTTCTGCAGAAAGTCAACTAGGTTATCAAACAGATTTTCATTTAATTCCTCCTGTAATTGCTGCAAAGAAAACAAAATTTCATGAATTATTAGTAGTTGTATTTCTTTTCCTTCCTGGTGTAGGAGAGTTTCCATTTTTCCTTTGAATGTTCAGTAATTTTAGTTGATGAGATTGAAAAAGCAATAGATCAACAGGGTAAAAGAACCCACACATATCAACACACAATGGACCACACAAACTGTATTGAGAGCGAAAAGAAGGGGGGCTATAGAATATATTAACACACAATAAACACAAACAATGTACTGGGAGGGACAGAAGGGGAAACACACACACATACAAACACACGTTAACACACAATGAGCAAGCACACATGTTGAATGTACTGAGAGGGAACAGAAGGGCAAGATGGCTGAAACTGCAACTGCATTTTGATATGCAGAAAAAAGTTGTCAGTAGAGTTAAGGGGACAGGTTGAAGTTTGGGGAGTAAGGTAGGGAGGGATAAGGACCTCGAGTTACAGAAATGTGAGAGTGAAGGGCATCCAGCTAGCCAAGATGGTCTCCTTATGCAGAGAAAGTCATCCAGATAACTATGACTAGAATGCCAATGTCATCTCTGACAGGGCTAGGAAGCAGACACTCGAGCTTTTCTTTCTAAGAAAGGGTCTTTCCTTAGATAAAGGGATATTGAGTAAAGAAGTCTCTTCTTGACCTACTGTTTTTTTTAATGTGGATAAATCTAAATTTCATTTTACAAATGATAGCTTCTCAGAGCCATTTCTGTATCTGCAACTTCTCTTTATAGTTGGAAATATACTGAAATATACGGTCTGGAGACATATCTTACAGAGGACCTGAGTTCAGCATCCACATGGTAGCTTATAACTATCTTTAAGCCGAGTTCCAGAGGCCTGACACATTTGGTCTGTTCAATACACCTACATACATATGCACATACCCCCTCCACACACGCACACACACGCACACACATGCACACAGGCACACCTATACACATAATTAGAAACTGAAAAATAATTCTAAAGAGAAATATATTTTGTGATGTTCTATTTTGACCCTTGCTGGTTTTAGAAAGAAAAGTATTATAGATTCAGTTGAAAATTATGTATAAAATGAATAACAGCTTCATGAAATAAAAAAAAAAAGGTTTTTCTTAAATTTCTAGAGAGTAATGCTTTGGATTACTTCATTTAAAAAATCTCTCAATTACTCATTTCATAACCATTCACTAATCATTTTGTGGATATCAAGGACAGTCTTTCCCCTGAAAAGGTGAAGAGATAAAAGTTGAACCATCCACTCTACGAGGAAGAGGTAATTCATTTGACCCAAGACACTGCCTGCTGATGCAGAGGTGACAAAGGTAAGTGTCAAGAACAAGAAGCTGTAGGAACAGAGAAGAAAGCACTTGGAGGACCACTGACACAGCTAAGCATGAAAGAATCCACTGTGAGGAAAAGAGCTAAGTGCAGAGGTAAAGGTCTCCACTGAAACAAACACCATCAGATATGAGGACTGGACCTGTAAAGAGGACACCCCGAGAGCTGTAAGGAATGACATGTCAGGCTGGCTTAGCACTACTGTGAAGGCAGAGGAGGAAGGAGGTAGTGCTGGTACCTACAGGGCTGTGTGAAACCCACCCCAAAGTCAGAGAGAGAGAGAGAGAGAGAGAGAGCGAGAGAGAGAGAGAGAGAGAGAGAGAGAGAGAGAGAGAGAGAGAGAGAGAGAGAGAGAGAGAGAGAGGAGAGAGAGAGAGAGAGAGAGAGAGAGAGAGAGAGAGGCGAGAGCGAGCTGCATTTGCCTGAAAGAGACTCAGAAACCAACAAAGCTAGTGGCAGGTTGGAAGACAGGATGTCAGGAATGCAGCTCAGGGAGTGTTAGTTATGGTGACCTAGGTTAAGACGCTAGACAAGACCTTGTGCAGTGTTTCAGCAGTTAAAAGTCCTCTGGCAGAGGACCGGAGCTCAGTTCCCAAGAGCTGGCTTCCTACCTTGAACCCCAACTCCAGTGAATTCGAGGCCCTCTCCTGTGGAGTGCAAAGTGGCAAAGGTAGATGGGGAACGGTAGGAGACTCGAAGGTAGGTGTGCTGGAAAAATGGTTCAGTGGGTAAATGTGTATGCCATGCAAGCAGACGGACCTGAGCTGGAATTCCAGCACCCACATAAAAGCTGTGTGTAAATCCCACTCAAACCCAAAGCGCTACAGCAGCAGCAGGACGAGCTGTGGGCACTGGACCTACCTACTCTGCTATACTGAAGAGATTCACAACCAGAACATGCAATTAGCTCTAGGCCAGCCTGAGCTAGTGCTAAGGCTGTGCCTCAATAAGAAACCAAAACAAAAACAGAAAAAACTGGATGCCAGCACAGATTTCGAAATGGCTTCATTTCAGACTTGTGTAATCTCTTAACTCAATTTAAGAGTTCACCATAGTGACTTTCTTTTTCTTAGAAACGATCGTGTTGCAGTAATGGAGGCCATGTGTAACCTTTAGAACACGACACCTTTTTCACTTGTGGTACATAGGCTGTATCTGATTGTTCTCTCATTTTCTATGCGTGCTCTTATGCCTCATTAGATATGGGAAGTAATAAATACAAGACTCATACTATTTTATTACAGAAATGTAAAAAGGAAATTATTCACCTCTGTTTCAGATTTTATCCGTTGCCATAGCAAGCGATATGTTTCAAATCGAAGTTTACTGTCTTCTGAGTTAAGTTCCTCATTATTAAAATAGTCCTCTAAAAAAAAAAAAAAACCCGGAAAGTCAATGTTTATTTTTTTTAAGATTTATTTATTTATTATATAGATACATCAGAAGAGGGTATCAGATCCTATTACAGATGGTTGTGAACCACCATGTGGTTGCTGGGATTTGAACTCAGGACCTCTGGAAGAGCAGTCAGTGCTCTTAACCACTGAGCCATCTCTCCAGCCCCAATTTTTTAATACAATTAAATTAAGAGATTGTGCACAGACACACACAGCATGGGGGAGGGGATCAAAACATTTTCTATGCATCCAAAAACCATGTATCAACATATACATCTTTTTCTATTACATTTGGAGAAAAACAACACACTACCGTTTGTATTTAATTTTATATCTCAATTTTTACCATATTAAAAAGGACATTTAAAGTTTTAAAGTTCCATTCCTTACTAAAGAATCTCTAAGCTTTACTTATTGATTTTCAGTTCAAGGTATATACACACAGATTGTTTTCAGCCACATCTTCTTTAATTTCTCTATTAAACAATTTTTCATACTGTTTTTTTCTATTCACATAGTTTAGTCCAGCCTTTGATTTAATGAGTATTACTTTATTTTCTTTTGTCTTTTGTTTTCTTCTCCCTTTTTCTCTCCTCTCCTTCCTTCACTTACCCCACCCTCTAGCTTTTCAAGACAGAGTTTCTCTGTATAGGTAATCCTGGCTATCTTGGAACTGACCATGTAGAGGAGGCTGGCCTTGACCTCAGAGATCTGTCTGGCTCTGTCTCCCAAATATTGGGATTAAAGGTATGAGCCACCACCATCCACCCTTTTTTTCCACTTAATTTTTGTATGTATGAATGCTCTGCTGTATGAACACCTGCATGCCAGAAGAGGGCATCAGATCCCTTTATAGACAGATGGTCGTGAGCCACCATGTGGATGCTGGGAACTGAACTCAGAACTCTTAACTGCTGAGCCATCTCACCAGACCCTTCTTTTCATTTTTGTAATTCAATTTTATTAAAAGGTGCAGAAGACAGAAGAGAGTCTTGAGTGCCCTTGACTGGAGCTAATAGATGATTGTTAGCTGCCATGCAGGAGCTGGGAATCAACCTCAGTTCCTCTAGAAGAGCAGCCAATGCTCCTAACAGTTGGGTATTACCTCTGCCCTAAGGTGTATTTCTTTATATACTTTAAAAACTGTTCTCTCCAGACAGCCTTTTTGTCAAAATATTTTTATTGCAATAGTTTTGAAAAATGTATTATCAATGAATATATTATTTTGAAAATTTAACAAATATATTTCCAGTAGACACAAAAACAAAAGGCCCATAAAACAACATTTACCTTGTCCTATAACAGCAAATGTGTCTTATTTCACAGTTCACTCAAGTGATTTCACAACTCGCAATGGGTTGTGGCCTCCAATTTGGACACAGCAGCAGCTTCCACGTTGACTACCCCACCCCCTGTTCATCTCAGATGCTCTGTTAGTTTAACAGCAGATTGCAACTACTTTTTATTGTTCAATTCTACTTCTGCACAATTCTCATTCTACAGCCACCAAACAATTTTACTCTTTGATTCAAACAGAAAGGCGGGGCACAGAAGTGGCACAGTAGTTCAAACCCTTGCTTCTCTTGCAGAGGACGTGGGTCTGAGTCCCAGCACCCACACAGTGGCTGCACCATCTGCAGCTATGCTTCCAGGGTATCTAATGCATTCCCTTGGCCTCTGCAGCAGGCACCCGATATGCACAGAATGGATGCACATACACAGAGGCAAAGATACAGACATAAAAATTTAAACATCCCAAAACATCCAAAAGAAAAAAACCATGTTATAAAATTAATAGTGATCTTGGCACTTCTCAAAAGTAATTAACACTGGTAAACTAGCTGGATACTTACAATAAGGGAAAAAATTTAGTGGTTATAAAAATTCATATCAGGCCAAAGATAAATGTAAAACCCAGCACTCTGCAAAATTATTCCAAGTCTGAAGATAGCTTAGGCCCTAAATAACTAGATAATTTTTTAATCATATTTTGAAGCAGTAGTGGCTTGTTCCTTTACTCAAACATCTTATGTTCCTTACAATTTCCTCCTTCCCTTCAATCAGTATTTTACATCCTTAGCTTTCTATTTTGTTCCAACACTCACTTCTTTTGATAGGCAAAGCTTTCCCTCTAGCATCCTACTGGTGGCGTGACGCCTTTAGCTGGTAATTTAGAATATGCATTCCTCCTTATAACAGCTGACTTAGGTTTCCACAAGTATCTTAATTTTGCCAAGCATTTTACATCAAGTCATTAAAATATCAAGATGGCAAAGTTATTGTACTAAGATGCAAAAAACAAAGAGAGATTTTATGGCACTCTATTAAGTAATAAAGCAAATGCCTTAAACAGAAAGGAAAAAAGTCACTGTATTCCATGGTGGGTAGGAAGGTGATTAAATGTTACGTAGCAACTACAGCATGAGTCCTGTGCTTGCTGAGTTACTACCAAAGTACATAGTGAAGATGATCTTAGAAGGGGGACTCCAGCCTGTGAGGATCAGTTCTCTCAGTCCTTGAAGTCAGGTCACAACACAACAGTGGGAGGAGTGGCAGACAAACGCTATCAAGGCTTCCCCATCACCCCAGCTTCTAGCACTGTGTGTGTGTGTATGTGTGTGTGTGCGCGCGCGCGCGCGCGCGCGCCCCTGCGCCAGTGTCTCTTCTCAGTCCTCTGCCCAGTTCTACCAACTGTTTTGTTATATGTGCAGCCTTCCATAACACACTATCAGGTGGGACAATGTACCAGCGTTTGCTTCGGGATTATCTAATCTCTTCAAGTCAGGGGATATATGGTGGGCAAAATAGAAACCATACCCCTTCCCCGATCAGTCTGCTTCAAATACAGAGAAGGCAGCTGCTAAAAAGTGGAACCTATTTCCCTCATCCCATCTCTTACTGTAACTTAATTCCCTAAACACTTTTGTACTGTAGCAAAACATTAGTCTTAAGCCAGCATACTGAAAGAAAAATTAATAATTCTAAATAATGCTCAAATTATACTGCTGTACATATGACACATGGGTATTACAAACTGCAAATAAATCTTACGTTATAACTGAAATCCAACATAAAGTTCTATGCAAATATGCGCCTCACATTTAAAGCAGTGGTTAGAGCATGGGGTCTAAAGTCACAGGGGATAGGTTCAAATCCCAGCTCTATGATTTTACAGCACTGTAAGACAGCGTTCTTTCTTCTGTCAGAAACCCTCATATATGTTAATGGAGATCAACTACTCTCCCCAAAGTTAGCTGAGATTAAACGAACTAAAATGCTCACAACAGTCCAGCACACAGTAAATGCTTTAATATACTACCAAATATATTTGTTATAATTATATCACTGGTGGTTTCAGATCCACTGTATGGCATGTGTCTTCCATATATAATGAAGGAATAAGTCCTTACTTTTCTTTAAACTATTTCTCATACATTCAATCATCTCCAAATTGAGGAAATTTGCTTTTAATCACTTAAGTTTTAGAAGATCTAGGGGAAGAAAACAAATTGGACTTATGATACTTTACCTACTGGCACAGAGATCTTTCTTTTTTTGAAGTCTGGTTTAAACACAAAACAGCCCTGTTTATAAAAGAAAGGAGGGAAGGGGGAGTAAAGTACAAGGTTAAATCAGGCAGAGCAGGCAAATCTAATTACCCAAATACTTTGTCAACAAAAGTCCTTCAAAGGCAGAATTGGGGTGGGAGACACAGCTTTCAGTTCCTAAGAAATCCTATCACTTTTCTTTGAAACACAGACAGGGAAAAGTCTTGAAATTTTTATCCATTTCTTTCTCCTCAACCCAATAAGTTCTCACACTTTTTAGGGCCTGTTCTAAGAGATAGACCAAGTTCATAAAACTTAGAAGGGATGTAACATTAATGGTGAATATTAAATTACATTAAGTTAAAAACACTCACTCCAAGGGGATTTTTTGCTTAATTAGCGCTAAGTATCTACAACCAGGATGTATGTAGATGGTTTTGGTTCTTGTTTCATCTACCATCTTTTCTCACTTAATAAACTCCTTCCATTTACCCATCACAGTTGGACTCAAGACTCGTCACTGAGCATCTGTGATCCACTTGAGATAATGGAGGCTAGCCTGGTTTATACAGTTCAAAAACCAAGTGGAAAACCTAGGCATGGTTTGGACATTTGCCATCTGAGTACTGGTGGAGATAGAAAATCCCTTACATGAGTTTGTAGCTAGCCTAACTCTGCAACCAAACCAAAGCAAATAAACCAAGCCCTTGGCTCCTGTAGGAGACCCTCCTGAACTCTCATCAGAAATGCTTCTCCTGAGGTCTCAGTACGCAAACATCTTTGCTTTGTCTCCCTGGTAAATTGAGAGCACATTTACAACACAGATATATTTTATTAATAACTGCCTTCTCGATGTTTATAACAGTACTAACAAATAAATACGTTAGGTCATCAGCACACAGAATGATAAATACTCATTAAGTAATTTTCTAGCTACATTAAGTTTCCTACTATTACCTGTGAACACTGAAACTTTGCTCCCACATTTCTAGTTGTGGTGTATTCTGCCAAAATGAAAGTTACATTTCATGGATGGTCTCTTAAGATTTCCATTTATATAGAAAATGAAAGATTAAGAGAAGTGAAATATGACCAAAAAAAGTCATCGCAGACTATTGTTAAACAGCTTTGCAAAATATAAAGTAGCCATGTGGATTTCATGTTCCAAATTAAGCTTAACTTATCGTCTTATAGTTGCAACTAGTAAAACTCTATGAATTACTCATACACATTTTTAAGGAGTGAATGGTATCCCAACAAGCTTATTACTGCATCCTTCTCCATACAGACCTGTTGTAGCCAGAGTTATAGAATGGATAGTAGTATAATAAATATTAGCACAAGGATATGAATATAAGCAACGGACATTAATGTAACCATATATGGTTAACCGTGTTAGACCAGAAAGCCATCAGCCAAAAATATGACCAAAAAAAAAAAAAAAAAAAAAAAAAAAAACTTGATAGGTTTAAGGAGAAAAATAAAATAAAACGTTGGCACTTCTGTGAATTCTGGAAATTGTCCTTAAAGGCTCTTATTTATATAATATTTCTTTCATGATCATTTATCAACATGGACATTTCTGTTAGGACAAAAAAAAAGTGTTTTTCTGAAAAAAATAATGGCTTTCTGAAAAAAAATTTTTCTCATTTTCTGAAAAGGCTGACGAAGCAGCTCTGTGGTAAAGCATTTGCTTAGCGTGCACAAAGTCTACAGTGTTACAGTCACCACCAGAAGAGAAAAAAAGATGAAGTTTTAAGCAACAAACAGGATTAGGAGTTCGGGCTCTTAAAAGACCTGGAACTCTGCAGCCAAAGAAAAAATAAATATAGGAATAGAGCCAATAAAAACACCAGTGCCGTTAAATCTGTTTTCCTAGCATCAGCCAGTCAAAAATCTTTAACTAGGACCTGGGTATGGTGGTGCACACCTTGATTCTAATGCTTGGCAAGCTCGGGCAGGCAGGTGAGTTCAAGATCAGGCTGGTCTACACATAGAACTACAAACCAATAAAAGCACATAGAGAGAAAGAACGTGCCTCCAAATAAATTAATTACACCAGTGTATGTTCTCTTTGAAACGTAGTCTTTGAGGGTGATCTTGTCATAGAGCATTTTAATCAAAATTAAATATTTGGTGCACCATTACCTCTCATCATTAAGAAACTTCTTACATGTCTTAACCCTCAGCCAGAGTCATACCATTTGTAAAGTGTTTCCATTTTGGCTGAACTGTGACAATTTCTTTTAAGTGGTAGTTGGGCTTCTAGAATTAAAGTGACCTGCTTCTATAGTCTTGACTATCTTGCTCCATCTACCCTCAGGAACGCCCAAACTAAAAAAAAAAAAAAAAAAAAAATTGTTTTATCCATTTCCTAAACTATAGGAACTAAACACTCACTGTGGGCCTAATGGACTGTGGGCCAAAACTGCAGACCACATCAATGTCCTCCCGAGTATTCATCCAGTAAAAGCGCTGAAGGGGTTGGTTCACTCTGCCCTGTGGGCCAGAACTCTTCTCACTGGCTCTGCTGTGCAGCTCTCCCACCCCTTTTAAGATTTTATTTACTTATTTTATGTATGTGAGTACACTGTCGCTGTGTTCAGACACACCAGAAGAGGGAATCAGATCCCATTACAGATGGTTGTGAGCCACCGTGTGGGAATTGAACTCAGGACCTCTGGAGGAGCAGTCAGTGCTCTAACCGCTAAGCCATCTTTCTAGGATTTCTCCTCTTAAAAACTACATTTTGACTAACACTCTCTTGCCATCGGGGTAGTCCATAATCCCCACAAAAACACTCATCAGAATTACACTTCTGTTCTGGGTTTTTCTAATGCTTTCTCCACACACTACTTGGTATGCTATTTTAAATTCTACATTCTAAGGCAAAGAGCATCTTATTTGCTCTCCCAAACAATGCTTTCTATTCCCTCCAAGATCCTGATTTTTCAGATCTTAGCCGAACTGTCACTTTCTCCAAGAGCTTCTCTAGTCTAGCAATCTTGATTAGTCCCTCTTCTCTTAGAACTTTTCCCTTGCTAATTCGCCAATTCAAGATCCGCTGCTTAATAATATTTCTGAGTACAGAAAGCTATTTTGTTTACGTCTGTATTTCGGTAACTTAACGCACAGTGTGTACTTATTGGGGGTTGGGGGGAAGAGTGGGAAAAGCGGCGACAGACAGAACGCAGTATTCTTGGGGCAGCCGGTCTCCTAGCGTTAGCGCCACGGCCTAGTTCCCCAGAACAAAGCTGGCCTCGAACCCGAACCTGGGCAAATCGCCTAAGTCCAGTTCTTCCCGGAGCCAGAGCTGATGCCCATCAAACCTCGCCGGACTTGCCAAATAGGCACCACGAATCCGCGGCGAGCGCGACCCCCACGTACCTTGGACACGGAGGAGGTGGCCATAGTCCGCGGCCCCGTGTGCCTGCGTACTATACACTTCCGCGCGCCCTGGCGGAAGCAGAGGCGACTTCCGGCGCGGAGGCGGGGCTTGCGGGAAAAGGAGGCATGGCGTGTGGCTTTCGTAGGTCGATTGCCTGTCAGGTACTGTCTGGAGCGGCGAACCAGCCGGAGCCAGGGCCGGAGGGTGCAGCCTAGGCCGGCTCTGCCTTCTCCCTGAGTTGCGGAGTAGGAAGACACTCGAGAGCACTGGGTGCTCCCTGTCTTCTCATTTCCCGTTCTTCATGCTTTAACCTGGGCGGACTGTCCATGGGCCATGATTAGACCCTGTAGAAATTAACGTTCCTGTTCGTTTATACTCTTTATCTGATTTCATGAATAATCTGGTAGTATATACCTCGAATAAGAAACTTAAAAGCTTAGTAAACCTGTAGACCATGTTCTGAGAAAGAGCTCTAAATCCAGTCTTGGAAACCACTGAATAAAGTAGATGATTTAAAATTCATGCTAAGGGCTGCGAAGATGGCTCCGTGGGTGAAGTGCCTGCTATACAAGCATGAGTTCGAATTTCCAGAACCTATGTAGAAAAACCTGCATGGCTAAGGAAGTCTGAAACCACACTTCTGGGTGGTGGAAACAGAAACAGGCTGGATCCAGCGTCTGGTTGGATGAGAGTCTGTTCCTATAAGGTGGAGAAAGACACTTGACCTATACCCTTCACATAGTCACAGCAGCCCATCCTGCCTGGAGTTTGCTAGTGCTAGGACAGACTCAGGCCCATCTCAGGGAGACGACCACAGGCTTTTCTGCACTACTTGTTCAATTAAGGAAGTGGTCATGCTTTGAAGACCCTTTTCTATGTTTACCTGCCTTTCTATATGTAAACCACGACTCTCTGCTGACTTTTATCCCGAGAAGGCAAGCTCTGTCCTTAGACCTTGCAGGTTTTGCTGTTCTTAAGCTCTTGGCACGATCTGTACGCCATTGATTACCCTATGCATTCTTTGTTCTTGTGTTTATGTGACCATCTTGTAGTTTTACCATGGCAAGGAAATGAACACCTGTCACAGCTACTGTCCACAGTGATCTACAGCTCTGGACTCAAAGAGAATAAAGGATGGCATATGCTGGAGCCAATATGACTGACTGGGCCAGCGACATGGGTTGATGTTTCCCCAATATCCATAGGTGCAGTGTGGAAGCAGTTTTGTGGAGGTTTCATGGGAACAGGACAAAGACAGTAATAAATCAAAGCATTTAAAAATTAGATTGATGGAACCGTCAGAGAGGTTAGTTACAGCGAGATGGGGGTAACTTGTGTACACACCGGCTGCTATCCACTGAGCCCTCTGCTTGGTAAAAAACTGGGGTTTTTTTTTTGTTTGTTTGTTTGGTTGGTTGGTTGGTTGTTTTTTGTTTTTTGTTTTTTTTTTTTTTTTTTGTTGTTGTTGTTGTTAATACACTCCCAGAAGGTTCTTATCTGTTTGTCAGGACGTTAGCTCTAGCTAGTAGTAGCAGGATATTAGGTGCAAAGGTAGGAGATGCCCAGATGAAATTAATTAGGCTCCAGGTCTGTCGCATCCAGAACTCTCCACAGTCACTGAAGTTTTAGTCAGTCAGCTACCACAGACACAGCTTCTTTTCAGGAATCCTCACTCCCGTCACCAAGACGTAGCTGCAGTTTTTCTTGGTTACCTATACCGGGATTCCTTGTCTGTGGGACAGTCTGGAGTGGTCTCCTTCCTAAAGTAGGAACAGCCCTTCTTTATTTACAACTTAGTTCCTGTAACTGGGTAACATTGTCTTATGTATGTTCAAGGAAGCCAGCCAACTGGCCTGCTGAAACTGGCTCAGCCCTGCCCTCCTTTTTTATGTAAAAAAAAAAAAAAATCATGCAGTGTATTTTTATCATAACCCCACAACCCCGACATTCTCCTCCTTGTCTGGTCCTCTCTGTAGCTCCAGTACTGGAAACATGTACCCATGTTCAGCTCTTACAGGGGCGCTAGGGTTCTGAACCCACATCCTACTCCTGCTTTTATGGCAAACACCTTACCCGTGTTCCAGCTCTGGGGGTACGATCTCCTGTAACTTCTCTCCTCTCACTCTCAATATATCACCTTAGTCCCCAGGAGTCATCTCAAATAAATTTCTTGAACCAAAGTCCTGAGGCTGGGCTCCACAGCTCCGCATTTCAACTAGTTGTGGTTTTCTGTAATGATCTCTGGCTGCTCAACAGAGTTCTTTCTCGTTCATGTGTCACATGTCCAAGGAATAACTAAAGCCTAAAATGTGTGCCTGTAACAGAGAATTACTCAAAACATGGAAATGTCTCTACCACCAAATTTAACACAGTCGTGAAAGAAGCTTCCTGGAAATATAAATGTGTTCATTTCTGCTTATTGTTTGTGTGCTGAGGACCAAACCTTGGGCCTCACACATACCAAACCCAGGGCAAGTGACTAGAATACTCCCTGGTACAGACTAGCTACTGGATAAATATTCTTTTAATGAAAATCACCTTTGGATTCTCAGTGATTCAAATCTGCTTTTTTTTAACATATGTGTTTAAATTGACAAATATAAAATCCATTGAAGGACAAGCAGTCCTGCTTGATACTTTACTATCAAAACATTATGTCATATTCAAGGCCCTGGCAGTCACAGATCCTTACTTGAGAGTATCAGATAAGTTGAATACCTTTAATATGGGTTTTACTTACGATGATGATTTGGGCTCATTCTTATTGTGTTAATGGCGTTCCTTTATTGCTAGTAAGCATTCCATTCACTCTGGAATAGATACATCAACAACTTTATCCCGTTTTATTCTTTTTTTTTTTCTTTTAGCTTTCCAGAGTATTGGCTCTTCCACCAGAAAGCTTGATTAAGTCTATATCTGCTGTTCCAGTTTCAAAGAAAGAGTTAAGTATGCTTGCAGTGATCTCAAATTGTTGAGCTTGTTGGCGATCCAATTTTACTTAACTCTTCAACTTACAGAGTAGTCCTGAAAGTTGTGATTCATTATAGTCAACTTACTATGATTAATGTCATAAAATTCTAGTTCTGTTTTAAGTATTCTGTTGTGAATGTGCTATCGTTTTGTTAATTATTCTCATGTTTATTTATGCTAGCAATAGTCATATCAGTCTTTAGGAAGGATATTCTAATCTGATTGGAATATTGGAGACTGTATCATATCTGATGCTTGAATACTATTGTACCATACTTTCTGTACTACTTGGTGGTGTTGTTTCATTTGACGACTCCCAAATGATAGAGAATCAGAGCTATATAAAATCCATATTGCTTTCTTTTTTAAAAAAGATTTATTTATTTATTTTATGTATATGTACACTGTAGCCATCTTCAGACATATCAGAATAGGGCATCAGATCCCATTACAGATGGTTATGAGCCAGGACCTCTGGAAGAGCAGTCTTATCCACTGATCCATCTCTCCAGCCTCACATATTGTTTTCTTAGGTAGAGGGAAAAAATATCTTCCTCTATTGTCTCATCAACTTAACTGTTAATTTATCATTTTGGCAAAATATTTTAGTACTTGGACAAAATGTAGGCTACACCTGGGTGTATTACCTTAGGCCGCAGGGTCAAAATGTTCATAGAAAAGAAATTGCATCTGCACTAAACATAAACAAAGTTATTGTTCATATTATCTCTGAAACAATACACTATTTATAAAGCATGTGCATTGTAACAGGAATTACCGCAATATAGAAATGATTTACAATATGGTTGTGCGTGGAGGATGAATAGACCCAGAATGCCACCATATGCAAGAGTCCCAAGCTTCTGCAGACTGGATCTCCAAGATGTCCTGCAGAAGCCCTCTATCAGCTACTGATAGGAAGTGTGCCCCACGGCAGACTCTTAGCTCTAAGGTTTCTAATGATGGAATATAAAATTCTCAGTATCAGTGCATCCTTTGTTCCCTGAATTTTATTTGGACTTTCAGGTGAGAGGGAGAAGTGAGTACTCCTCTTTTCATGATAAAGAAAAGAAATAAATAGAAAGAAAAAGCACAGACTAGAGATCACTGATAATCTCACTATTCTCAGTTTTGAAAGTAGTGAAAATGGGGTTGGGTGTGGTGGAGGATGCCTTCAGTCTCAGCACTTAGAAGTCAGAGGCAGACTAATCTCTGAGTTCAAGACCAGCCTGGCCTATGTAGTGAATTCCAGGACAGCCAGGGCTGTGTAGAGTCATGTCGAAAAAAGAAAAAAGAAAAAGACCTACTTTAAAGAAATCTGTATGTCAATCACTGAGCACCACCACTGTGTGCATAGGGCCAATATACAACATTGGATTATGTTCATAGCCACTAGATTTCAAAGCATAGCTATTACATCTTTTAAAAGGCTTGTTTTCCCCACTGTTTTAAAACAAAAGTATATCTGGCAATCTAGTTAGAAAATTCAAAACTTTGATGTTGAAGTGATCCACACAAGGTAGTTATTGACAACCATGGTGATTAACCCAATTGAAAGTTTTAAGTCTTTTTTATTGGTGGCCAAACCAAGAATGGCTTGTGACTCTGAAAAGACTCTTGGTGCTTAAGCTCAAGGGTGCATCAGTTTTAAAACAAAACCAGTGTGTGTTTTACCAGCCACATCTGATTTCTTTGCAAGAGTCAGCAGTGTCTTCCAGGCACTACATGATATGCTTAGGCCACAGCCAGTGTCCAGGACAGTCCCAGAAGCAGGAGCAAAATGAATATGGCTGTTGGGGGTGGAAGGCTGAGAAGTGACCAGGCAGGCACACAATAACATTGGGACAGGACGGCTTTACCTTACTCGTTTCAGTTGAAAATAAAATAACACATGTGTATTTTTATTCTTTGTTGTTGTTTGAAGCAGGGTTCCTCTGTAGCCTTCACTGCCCTGGAACTCAGTCTCAAACGCAGAGTCCACCTGCCCCTGCCTTCATAGCACCCGGATTAAAGGCAAGCGCCACCACTCCCAGCTCTGTTAATAATTTTTAAAGAAACTTTTTTAGCAGCTTAGGATTCTTTGAGTCTTCCTGGATGTTTGAGAGCCATGCTTGTAAGACTGAAGCCCTATTAAATCTTTTCTAAAGGACCCTAGCTTTATATCAAGAAAGTGTAATTCAGTCCTTGATGTACTCAAACCCCTATCATCACAATAACAGTAGCACTCATTAGTTTTTCTTTATTTCCTCTAACTTTTAAAAACCTGTTTGTTGCTTCTGTATACTTTATGCTTTATTCCTCTTTTGCTAAGCAAATTTCTTTAGTTGCCCATAAATTGGTTCAAATACTTGACTAAACTATCAAAGCCTTAGATGAATTTCTACAATTAATTGTTTTCAGAAAATGGAGTGAATCATCACACACCCAGCACACACCCAGTCTTTACTGGTTCTTCTGAATACCAGAAGATGTCAGTATATTATGTAGTTGTGAGGTTATTAATTAAATAACCTGAATTGTCACACCCACAGAAAACTGTAGAGACAAGACAAGCCATTCTCAGGTAACTGTCCAAACTGTGAAGTCTTTTTCCCAAATTTAAATCTTCTTTTCCTTGTATGATAAGGTTAACTGGATTTTTTTTGTTTTGTTTTGTTTTTATCAAGGAGACTAATACTGTTTGAATGACCGGATACATCTCCTCGATTGTTTCCCTCCCTTCTTGCAGACAGATTCTCTCATCATACAAATGATTGGTCCTTTGGTTGGTTCCACTGTAGTTTTTAATAGTTTAACCATGATTTAATGAAAAGTACAGATAGATGTGTCTGTAACTCTAGGGAACAACTGAGTGTTAGGAATGACATTTTTTCCCCTCATGTTGAAACATAAAACAATTTAAAAACATTTTTTGTAACTGGGCTGTGGTAGCACGCACCTTTAATCCCGGCACTCTGGAGGCAGAGGCCGGCAAATCTCTGGTTTGTATGTGTTCCAGGACAGCCAAAGCTATGCAGAGAAACCCTGACTTAAAAAGCCAGACAAACAAACAAACAGAAAGACACAAACAAAACCCCATTTTGCTCTTGTTATTAGAGCAGGAGAAGCAGCTTCATAGCAGATGTTGAAACACTTGCCTTTCCGAGTCTGCTTACTAGGTGCCTCCAACTTGCCAGGTATCTTTGTCTGTTTCAAAGATATACATCTACGCTTAGGAAATACACAAGAATTTTATGAAATAACCAAAAACTTAAAAGTTATAAGTAAATAGAAAGTTTTGTATTTCTTGGCTTTTAATTTCAAGGTATTCATAAAGAATGCACAGGTAATATTTCTGTAACATCCCATTTCACTGTTTATCTTTAGAGAAGTGGCAGATTTTCAGCTTTCTGTGGATTCCTTGCTAGAAAAGAACAGTCACAAGTCACAGCTAGACACTCAAGATCAAGCCCAGAGACTGGCAGAGAAGGTATTTTATCTCCAAATTATAATAAAGCTTAGCACTTAAAGAAGGGCAGAGCTCTACAGCAACCCAGCTATAATGAAACAAATACAGTTTCTTATTTAAGACATCTTTGTTCATTTTAACTGTGTGCTGTGAGGCTTAGTGGCTTTCAGAGTAGCTGTAAAGAATTTCTTTTCTTGTAGTGTACTTTCTGTTGCTGTCGTAAGTATAACCAAAAATGACTTAGAGAAGAAAGGGTTTCTTTGCCTAGGTAACAGTCCATCACTGAGGGAAGTCAAGACAGGAGCTTAAGCAGTAACTGAAGCAGATTCCCTGAAGGATTGCTTGCTCTCAGACTCTCGGGCTCCTGCTTAGCTTGCCTGTTTATCCAGCTCAGACCCATTTGCCTAGGGATGGTGCCACCTACAGTGGGCTGGGCCCTCCCACATCAGTCATCAATCAAAGAAGTTTCTCACATACATGGTCATGGGATGGTCTGGACAGTGAGGTTCCTTTCTTAGGTGACTAGGTATATATCAGGTAGACAATAAAAAATAATTAGCACACTTCATGTACTAACATTGTTTAGTTGGTATTTTGTTTTTTATTAGCCACAGGACTAAAATGTTAATTACATTTTACCAATTGAAACTGTATACATTTTTGTGTTTTTTGTTCGTTTGCTTGGTTGGTTTATTTTAGTTTGGTTTTCGTTTTCCAGGACAAGGTTT
The DNA here is from genome assembly GCF_011064425.1 of Rattus rattus. Taxonomy (NCBI): domain Eukaryota; kingdom Metazoa; phylum Chordata; class Mammalia; order Rodentia; family Muridae; genus Rattus; species Rattus rattus. The sequence goes on along the minus strand of NC_046154.1, from coordinate 108,127,595 downwards.
TTCTGTGTAGCCCTGACTGTAGACCAGGCTGGCCTTGAGCTCAGAGATCCACCTGCCTCTGACTCCCAAGTGCTGGAATTAAAGGCATTGGTGACCATCACCCTGCAAAAGTGTATAGGCTTTTAAAGACAGACTTACTTACTCCCCTGCAGCTGGGGTTACAGACAGTTCGAGTGCTAGCGATCGAGCCCAGGTCCTCTGGAAGACCAGCCAGTAAATGCTCTTAAGATCTGAGCCAACCCCCAGACCCTGGCTAAAGGTTTGAATCTAGGAAAATAAGCTTGATATATTAGAACAGTGGGGTGCAATTTTTTCTTTCTTTCTTTTTTTTTTTTTTTTTTTTTCCGGGGCTGGGGACCGAACCCAGGGCCTTTGGCTTGCTAGGCAAGTGCTCTACCACTGAGCCAAATCCCCAACCCCGGGGTGCAATTTTTTAAAATAAGTTTTTGAGAACTATGAGGAGAAATAGTGTATATGGAAGGCTCGCAGAGAAGTTAGATGATTTAGTAAACTTTGTGTGTTGCTAAGTTCCTTCTCATAGGTGGAGTAGATTGAGGGATTGACCACATCTAAATTGTTTGCTGGCATAAAGCGTGTTGGAAAAGGTTTTTGTTTGTTTTTAATTTTTATTTATAAGGTTATATGTTGCTCAAACAACTCTAAAAATTGAAACAGTGAAAGTCACTATTGGGAAAATAGGTGTATTCGAAAATGACTGCTCGGGAAGCTTTGGTAACAGAATAATTGTGATTTCATTATAAGATCACCTGTTTTGGTGATTTTTTAAAATTTTGTCTTGTTTTTTTAAGTCAGGATGTATACCAGAAGTAAAATTAATCTAATTACAACCCCTAAGCACTCCGTGTCTTTTAAGTTCTCAGAAATAAAGATCGGTTGCTCTTAGTGACAGCAGGTATCTCTAATTGCATAGACTGTCACAGGGTTTGAATGAACACGTGCAGGGAGAACAGACTTTAAAGCTGCATTGTGTGTGTTGGTGCGAGTGCTTTAGCAGCAGATCCTGACAGCATGTCCTATTTGTGGCTTTCATGATAGGTGAAAATGATATAAAGTGTTTACTGTATGATAGATGGGAAAATTTGAGGTGAAGGAACAGGAAAAGGGAGGGAGGACAGCATTTTAGTGAGGGAAAAAAGAAAAGAGAATGTTTGTGTAAGTAGAACGGTGGGACAGAAAACACTGGCTAAGTCCCGGCCCAGCTGCAGTGCCTGCGAACTGAGTCACCTGCCGTCCTGGGAGCCAGTTTCATGCCGTTAGAGCTCTGTGTCTCATTAGGTCGGCTCTAGGATGTAACCAGTTTTACGTGATTCTTATTTTTCAGCTTAAGTGTGATACAGTGGTGACAGCCATCAGTGCTGGTCCAAGGACTCTAAATTTCAAAATAAACAGAGCATTATTAACAAAGGTAAGAATGGTATATAGTCTAGTCTTTGTGCTTTCTCCCATGTTAGCCACACTGATCTTCCAGCTCTGGAACTTGTTACTCCTCCTCTAACCCATGCACGTCCAATTGACTCCTTAGTCTGGACTGCAGCCTTAAGTTAATACACTTGAAGTTGTATATTACTTTCTTGGTGCATTTGTTTGTTTGTTTGTTGTTGCCTTAGCTCCTCAGTCTTCTGAACAGAGTTAGTGTTTTGTTTTTTTTAGATCATTGGGGTTTTATTTTTTTAGTCAACTTTCATTCTGAAGTAAGTCAGCTAGTCAAAATCCACCCAGCAGATAAGGACATTTATTTTGAGTTTGTTAAAGCAGAACCTACAAACTGTTAGTGTACTTATCTCCCGAGTCTACTCCACTTCCTACAGGGTCTCAACGTATACCCAGAACCAGCCGCAAGCACAGAGTCCTTTGAAATCATTCCATGGCAATTCACCGAGTTTATCATTTATCACTTTTAAATGATGCTTTTATTGTCTTTTCTGGTTTATGGAAGTGGAAATGAATCTTGCCAACTATGCCTTCCACATTTTTAGCTCCTGACAGCAATATTGTCCTTCTTTTGTTTTTCCTTATGTAGGAGGGGGGAGGGGTAGAATTTTACCTTTAAATCTACTTTAGCTGAAAGAGAAAATGTGTGTGTGTTTCCAGGAAAAATACATGTTTATGTAATAATCTAAAATTTCAGTGGCCATGAACTTTATACTTTCCTCCAATTAAGAAACTGTAGAAATTTACCTCACTCAGAGATGTCCCATTGTAATGGTTACCACAAATATTCCCGTGGCTAGATGAGGTGGGACATCTATAATGGTGGGAAGGACTCTTACTTAGACAGCACACTTAACACTTGCCAACAACTTCAAGTCATCTGCAGGAGAATCTGTAACATCTACTGATGTTTAATTCAGTTAAGGGGGAGAAAAGAAAAAGGTGATTTAAATCAAGTTCCATTTGCACTTTTTTTTTTTTTTTTGTAAATCTAACTTTGCATGCTCTACCAAGAGGAGGAACTGTTTTGTGACATCACTAAGTAAGTTTTGCCTATAGGTAGTGAATACATCCAAGCTACATCTATTTTATGAACTCATAGAGATAATGATTTTAATACTAAAGAATTGACCAGGCAAGTTGGTGGTGGCAAATTACATAAAGTCCTGCTGACAGGGAAAGAGAACATCAACCAATAGAATTAGAAAACACGCATGTCATCCATAGGAAGGACAGTGATAGAGTAACAGCCTGTCGGAGTGTCTATGAGTTCCTTCAGCTCCAAAATGGAAATGTCAAAGACTTCATTTCTGATTAAAACCTTTCATGCGTGAGTATTTACGTGAGTACAGCTTATATTCAAACATGCACATCGGTAAATATATTAGATTCAAGTGCTTTTATCTATTAGAACATGGTGGAACAGCCTAGACATTTTGAAGTTAAAAATGTTTATTTGTATTTGAGAGCTTCTATAAAAGAGAAAGTTAGTTTTCTTCAAAGGTGTGGCCCCTGGTAGGTTGAACATGCGCACTGGATGCCCACACACCAGAGACTGCACAGGCAGCATTAATTAGACTCAGTGGGTTAAAAAACAAAACAGAGTCAGGCCTCACTGTGTAGCCCAGCCTAGCCAGTACCTCAGGTTCATCCTGTCTTGGCCCCCTTCTGAGTTGCTGGGGTTACAAACATGTACCATATGCCTTACCTCATTTCCATGCTAGACTAATTCTTAATAATAAAGTTCTTGCCATACACTACATTTTTAAGGCTCCAGATGAAATTGGCAATGCAAATCCAACAAGAGTAAACAGTAATTTCAAATCAAACAATTGGGGGCCTGGAGAGATGGCACTGAGGTTAAGAGGATCCAGATTCAATTCCTAGCACCAGCTCCCAGGAACCCTGCCTACTCTTTTGGCCTCTGCAGGCAACAGGCACCATGTGGTCCTATAGTAGACACGTAAACACTCATACAAATAAGAAAAATTAAAATTACCCATAACTAAGAGAATCCTATAAAAACAAATAAAACCCTGCATAAAACCATGTCTTGTAACTTGCACAAAGGCAATGCATGATTCTGAACTATGCTATAGTTCTGTTACTAAATAAAAGTTAATAGCAGGCATGCAGTAACTAATTAACACATTCACTTGACTGGGAGAAGTTTTGCTATTTGGGTTCTTATCTCCTGTATCCCAGGCTGGCCTTGAACTAGAGGTGAGGCTAATGATGACCTGAGTTTCTGATCTTCCACACCCTGGGGGCTAGGTTTATAGGAATGCACTGCCACACCTGGTCTATGCAGTGCTGGAGTTAGGACACAAAGATCTGTACATTTGAGGAATCTTCTCTTATCAACTGAGCTATTATAACCTTAGGAAAATTAACCTCTGCTCTTCTTTCCTCATTTATGAGATAGTGCTCACCTCTGAACTGTTGTGAGGATCAAATGAGTTAATGATATAAAACCCTCCTTTGTCTCTGTAACACACTCTTCACTCAGTAACTGGTTTGATCTTGTTTTTCGCTCTGGTATTACTCTTTCTGTGGAACTTTTGGCAGTTAGTCTAACCTCACAAGTTTCAGGTTTCTGATCTTTAAGTGCCATCAATGGCTACTGTACTGTTTAGTAAACTGAATTTATAGTCCCAAAATAGTCCATTACCCTATTACCTCACATTATAAGTGCCCTACGAGGAATTAGCAACAAGCGATGTTGATAACCAGAGCTGCTGCTGCTGCTGACAGTCCTCTACAATTCTAAGCTGCATAATTAGAAAGAACAAGTCAGCAAGATTTAGTTTTCAGTAATGCAGTAGTTAGGAGTATTTACTTATTTATGTACTTTTTTATTATCACTAAACCCCACTCCTTTTTTATTCCAGGCAGTGTTGCAGCAAGTAACTGAAGATGGTTCAAAATACGGGTTAAAAAGTGAGCTTTTCTCAGATCTTCCCCAGAAGAGGATTGTGGTTGAATTCAGGTAAGACTATTGACCTTATGCACTGATTAACCCAGTCATAGGATGGAGATTATACCTTGGTGATTGAGTTTTCACTGAAATATGAATGGAAATTGAAAATGAGTGATACTATCTTGTTAGGATCACGGTAAATCAATCACTAAACCATGAATAAAAATGACAAAATCCAGGATGGTTTTGCCTTTTCCTTTTTTGGGACAGGATCTCCTGTGTTCCAGGCTGCCTCGAACTGGAGGTGGAGCCAGTGATGACCTTGACCTCCTGAGCTTGTACCTCCTGAGGGATAGGCTTATAGGCACATTTACACAGAGCTGGGCTTGGAGCACGGAAATGCTTTCATGCATGAGAAGTGCTCTTACCAACTGAGCTACATCTCCAACTCTCATCACGGTGTTTTTCCAAATTAAATACTCAATGCTTTAATGATTATATTTGTTATTTCGTGTGTGCATGTTACAGCACATGTGTTAGGGAAGTACTTTGTGGAGTCTGTTCTCTCCCTGGGCTTTCATTTAGGTGCTGAGAGTTGAACCCAGCTCCCAGGCTCGCTTGGCAAACCACTTCACTATCTGCAGCCCAAGTACTGTGGTTCGTTTGCTTGTTTGTTTGTTTTTTTTATTTAGAACTGGTTTTTCACTTCAGTTAATTTGTAAGGCAGGACAATATAGTTCACTACTATATTAAGAATTTTAACATAACTGACCAACTACAAAACAAAGCTTCTCAATTGTAATTAGATTGTTTTTATTAACAGAAAAATAACTTCGAGGATTTTTTTGTTTTAATCTTTCATTTTTATTGTCTATGTGAGGGTGTGTGTGTGTGTGTGTGTGTGTGTGTGTGTGTGTGTGGTGTGGGTTCATGAATGTGTTGTGCATGTGGAGGTCAGAGGACACCCATAGGTGTACGCTTAGCCTACCTTGTCTGAGAACAGGGTTTCTTATTAGCCTGTGTGTTTGCCAGATTAGTCGGCCTGCAGGCTTTCAGGGATCCTCTTTTATTTACCTCTTGTCTGCCATAGGAGCACTGGAATTACACCTGATACCCAGTAATTAAGATCTTCACAGGGTAGCTGCATAGTGAAGAAAATTACCAGAAGTATTTTTCTTTCAGAAGATGAAGAATCCTAATGAACTACTTTCCCACTTAGAAAGATAAGACTCCCTAGAGTGCCTTTCCATCTTCTGCATGTATTTCTGTGTCAGTATGGGTGCACATGCATGTACACATGTACTATGAAGACCAGATGTCAACCTTGGGTGTCTCCTTATGTGGTGGTTTTCCTCGGGTGCCATCCACCTTGATTTTGAGACAGGTTCCCTCACTTGGCCTAGAACTCACCAACTAGGCCCCCCTGGCTGTGAGGTAGCTGCCAGGAATACACTTTCCTCTTCATCTTCAGCATCTACAGCAGCAGACCAGCAGGCCTGGCCTGGTACATGGAGATCAGATTCACAGCAGAACAGCTTTTTGAAAAATGTTATGGGAAGTGTCTTGTGTTTACTACCTCAATTTTGATCCTTAGGTAATTTCTAAAAACTTAGTTATGATTACAAACTGGACAGTCAGAGGAAGGGTTTTCCAAATCGCACACGTACTCTGCACCTAGGCTCTAAGGGCAGAGCGGAAACTTAAAACTGTAACTGAGGCTGACTGCTGATCCACTGCTCGGCCTACAGGGCAGGCGCGTATCTGTTCAGTCTGTGCAATGGAATTGTAGCATTTAATACTGAGGTTAAAGATTGGTTTGTGTGACAAAGGGAAAGAGGGCTTCAAACCACCCCCTCAGACTGGAGGACAAGGACACTGAGTCATCGGCAGAGTGCGTGTGCTGTGTGGTGCAGCGCTCACTCACGTGTGTGAGAACCAAGGCTGCAGGGAAGTTTGCAGTGCAGCACAGGCAAGCATTGCTGGAAACACCACGGTCCATGTGTTTGAGCCCGAACAGGCCTTCTTAAACTTCTACTCCAACCTCTTTTTGCCCAAGAAATTTAATTATTTTAGCTTACATTTACTTGTTTGTATGTGTGTGAGAGAGCATTTGTATGATATGGCACATGCATGGAAGTCACAGGACAAATGTGGGAGTCACTTCTCTCCTTTGAACATGTGAGAGCGCAGGTGTTCGTTCAGGCTTGTCAGCAGGCAAGCCTGAGACTTACCGGGCTACCTTACTGGCCCTGCCTAAGAATTCTTATAAAACCTTGGGTATATAGGTAAATAAAATACAAAACAGGAACATAAATTAAACATTTAGTGATGACATATCATAATTTATTTTAAAACAGTAATTTACATAAAAACATACCATTTGCTAATTTGCATACAAATAAGACATTTTTTATATTTTTATATAAAGAATTAAACCTTAGTTTAATGTTTGATACTATAGAACATAGAGTTTCTCTCCAGCATTTTTATCTTATTAATCTTAAAGTAATTTGTTTCCTAAGTGTGTCTTTTCTGAATATCAAACTACATTATGGATCACAGGATCAATAATTGTCTGTAATAAGGTGATTCTTTTCAAATTCTAAGTCATCCTCAGTGTTACTGAATTGTCAAAGCCCTGCTCCCTAATTATGCCAGCCTATGGACACATTATCTAGTTCATTCTCAAAATTTTTGTTATTGAAATAAAATATTCTTGCAATTTTTGCAGCTCACCTAATATTGCCAAAAAATTTCATGTTGGTCATTTGCGCTCCACCATCATAGGTAAGTGTTGCCTTCAACAGAACATACTAAACAAGCCTTTGGTGACATCAATAAGAATGCAATGAAATGGCTGAGAGTTTAAATGAAAAGGAAGGAAAAGGTGAATTTATATAAGCATAATGCTAAGTAAATGTTGCTCTAAATTGGAAAATGGGTTTACATGTTAAAAACCAAAATTTATTTCAACAGAAAAAGATTTAGAAATCAGTTTTCAATGGTATGTTTTGTGATTTTTAACTGTTATGCATATGGAATACCAAAAGAGACAAAAAAATTAAAAAATGGTCCCAAATTATTTCTGTGAGATTGGCAAAGATATTTCAAATTTTTTTGTTGTTCAAATAATTTTTTCTTTTAAATAAATTCACTCTCAGCACTTAACTGTAATTTTCAAGACTGAAAATTTCTGAAAGAAATTTTAGGAATATTAGAATGAATAATACTAAAACCATTGCTTGTTGTAAAGCTTCAGTGTATAATATGTCGTTTTAAGTGTGTGTGTGTGTGTGTGTGTGTGTGTGTGTGTGTGTGTGTGTGAACTTCCCACAGAATCCAGAGGTGGCTGTTTTGTAGCCTAGAGTTTGAGTTACAGGTGGTTATGAGCCACCCAACGCCTATGGGGAATGGAATTCTAGTGCTCTCAAGAACTCCACGCAAAGCAAACATAACCACTGATCCATCCTTTCAGGTTCTGCCCTCCAACTACTTAAATTACTTTGCAGTACTGTAATCCAAACCTGAGCTTAGAATTATGCAATATTAGAATTGGAGTTCATTTATTAAGTATATAGCCAGTAAGAGAATAAATTGCAAGAAGAGGAAGAGACAAAGTGGGAGGTGAGAGAGAAAGCATAAGACCACAGCAGGGTCAAGCCAGATGCTCAGAACATTCAGCAGAAACTCACCTGGTAAGCTCTCCTAAGATAGCCAGCTGACAGAGCTCCCAACCATGTCTCCTCAGCCGAGACGCCCAAGTGTGAGAACAGACAGCAGCAGCCAGTGGCAACGTCAAGTCACTCACAACCTCCCACTGAGCCAACCTGGGATGTGGAGGTGGTCGGCTCGAGTTTCCCATTGAGCCTGTGAGTTTCTTGTCACTGGACTCCAGTTCTCTTTCTTTCCCATGAGTGCTTTTACAGCATAGGACAAACTTCTGTTGGAGATGAGTTACCTTCCAGCTCTTCGCAGGGATGGCATTTACACCCATGGACTGCTACTCTTCTCTCCCTGTCAGGAGTTAGGGAGCCAGCCCGTTCTCAAAGAGCCTACGGCTTGGGTCTGCAGTGGGGACAGAATAGATTCTCAGGAGTTTGAACATCACAGGGCAGTTACAACTATGATATACATTTTCCCCACTAATGTCACAGTAGCTCTGTCTGGTAAGTAAGTACAGTTAGCTAAGATTGGTGAAGGAGAGATTCATACATAAGAAGTAACTTTCCCAAGATCACTTGGATAAAGTATTTGTGACTGGGACCTATGTGTCCAATTAGGAGCCGTATACATATATTTAGGTATATTTGTGAGATAACAGTTTGCTAAGGAAGTGTTGGTAGCAGCTCAAGAAGAGACTCTTCCTGCTGGGACTATATAAATCTGGAAGCTGTAGAACTAGAGATGCTTGCAAAGACGGGAGGTGCTGTAATTCAAATTAGGCTTTTTATGTTTTGCTCTTGTTGATTTGTGACAGGGTCTCATTTGTAGCCCAGATTGGCCTAGATCTACTATATAGTCCAGACAAAGCGTGAACTTTAGCAATCCTCTTCCCTCAAACTCCCAAGTGCTGGGGTTATGAGTGTTTGCCAACAAGCCACTATATTTAAATCAGGAAATAATGTATTATAGAATCTAGAATGACATGCAGAGTTATTGGGAGGACTAAAGAGATTTTTAATTGCGCTGGCATGAGTGACACCAAGGAGTGTCCCACAGACTTTGGTGAACAAGGGAGAACCTACCTCTTCTGCCATTGCTTCCATGCTCTAGTGTCACTGCCATGATTCAGAAAGTGTCACTGTGTATATCATGTCTTCTGCAGTCCATTACAGACAGCAGAGGTCACACCAAAGCCTGTCTTTCAGTTGTTTTAGAGGTCATGACATGGTGCTAGAACCTGTGTTAGCAGGTGCCACTGAAGAGAGAGGAGAAAAGCAAAACAAATGCCCCAGAGTTCCATAACTGCTTGTCGGGAGACGGGGGGAGAAGCAACTCCTTTGCCAAATCACATGCAAAGTGTGCCTTACTGTCCAATCTTAGAGGATTTCTGCAACCTAATTATAAGACACTCTGGTGACTGGGAAAGAAGATCCTTTAGGTTTCCAGTTTTTGCAGTATTTGAAGGCAGGTAGACAGTTGAGTAGAACAGATACTGGACATCAAACCTGCATCGGGAGAATGTGCAAGTAAAGGCTATGGAGCAGTGAGCGCTCTTAGGGAATAGGCTTGTGCAGGATGCTCTTCAGTACTTGAAAAGATTATGTGAGCTACTTAGAAAAACAGAGCAGGGTACAGCCTACTTCTTTAGGACACAGACAAATTAGGATGGAGTCAACACATCCTATGGACACACACACACACACACACACACACTCACACACTCACACACGTGTACATGAATGGGAAGCTTCAGATGCCTTGGAGTTAGAGCTGCACATAGCTGTGAGTTTCCAGATATGGGAGCTTGGAACCGAACTTGGGTCTTCTGGAAGAGCAGCAAATAATCTTAGCAGCTAGGCTATTTCTCTAGGCCCCTAAATGGCAAATTCCTTCACTACTAAGATTCTGTTCTCTTTTGTCCTGGGAATTAGTAAGAATAGTAATTACGCTAATGTGTTTCTAAGTGGCAACAGTGATGCGGAAGGACATTCTCTTCTCAGGAAACTATGGGGACCTTTGGAATAACATCTCTCTAGTTCCTTACTTCATATCCAGGTATAATTAACATATTATGAATGCTTTAATAGAAAAGACTGTTTTATTAAATATACAAATTTTATTTAAAATAAAATTAAAAGGGTTTTTCTATATTATAACTTGATAATAGAGAAGTACGAAGTTTTAAAGCCAAAAATGGATAAAAATAAATATAAGATTATATTTTATTTATGACTAGGAAATTTCATAGCGAATCTAAAAGAAGCTTTAGGACACCAAGTGACAAGAATAAATTACATTGGCGATTGGGGCATGCAGTTTGGTAAGTATGTTTGACATGCTTTTCATTTTATTATGTGGCTTAACTGTTTCAGGTACGATGTCACTTGGTCATCTGTATGGGATGTAGACAATCCCTATTGGATTAAACAATGTAATGTATCTGTGATGCCAGGAATTGAACCTAGTATGTGTACACCCACTGAGAATATTTACATATTCTATATAAATCTCACCATATAGTTAATTGGCATCCTTAGAGCAGTACCTAATAAATCAGTATACTTAACATATACATTAAGCCTTTATTGAAGAGGAGCTTACCTTTATTGGCTAAACATAGAAATGAACACACAGGGATGAAACAAGTCTCTAACTATGTCCTCCAGCCTTGGCCACAGCCTGCCCTTTTTAAATCTCATGAATTCCAATACCTGCCCACCTCCCCACCCCCAGACCACCTCTGAAACTCAGGACTCTGTTAGTGAGTAGCCCAGAGGTGAACAACGTGTGATGCTTTAGCTTTCTCTTGAACTCTCCAGTGGAGTAGACGGAGGTCACAGGAAACAAGGGGAAGGGTTGCAAGCCATAATCATGTCTAAGGTCACTCACAGTTTATTCAGAAGCACTGTGGCTCATAGAACCCAGTCACATAGGAATGAGGAGGGCAAGGCAGATGGCGTTGTTAACACTGTGAGGGACCACTCGCACGTGGAACACAATCTTGTACTGTTTTTAAGATCGAGCTATACTGCTATATTCCATGACAGAGAGATGTGGCCTTTGCATTATGGAGCACCACATTCCTAGACGGCAGCTCTGCTCTGTAAAAATGGGTTTTTTTCCTCCTGTCCTCAAGCTCCAAGAATAAAGACTCTGAGACACCAATTATATTTACAAATACCTTGGCTATAAACTTTGGCTCTTCTCCAACTCCCTCATATATTAATCATCGTTCTTCTATTCTAATTCTGCCATGTGACTGGTTACCTCAGCTGCCATGCTTCTGTCCTCCCCCATGTTCCTGTGCTTCTCTCTATGCACAGATGTCCCACCTCCTATTTTCTGTCTCAGCTCATTGGCTGTAAGCTTTTTGTTGGGAGGTGATGCTTATGAGAGATTCTCTCTACACTCTCCAGCTAGGACTTTTGTTTAGTGCTCTGTGTGCTCTTTTCCCCACAAGATGCTAATTTCTTCAGGGTATAGGCTATGCCTTAACTGTTTTTGTATCCACTCACTGATGAGTGACTCTGCTTACAGTACTAATAGCAAAGCTAGGTGATACTATAAGCCTTCTCCAGATGCGTATAGTTTCCAAAGAAGCTTTTTTATGAGATGTTTTTCTTAAGAAATTATGCTTCTCTTATGAGTAGTATTATTTTGGTTATTAAAAGTGTTTCCAGACTGTAGAAAGAGAGCTTAAACCTGTTGATAGTCTGCTCACTATTAGAAGACACAAAGAACACACCCTCTGTCTCAAAAATCCCTGTCAGTTCACAGCAGCTGGTAGCCAAAGGTTGAAACTCTGGGTACAACAATCAAGACTCCTTTGGCTGGCCTAACAAGTCACAGCAGGAACAGTGTGTGACAAGTACTCATCAGACTCTGGCTGCAAGGTTCTCAGTAGTATTTTCCTAGAAAGGATTCTGTAGTTAATGATCTGCCAGCATCTCACTACAGCCATTATTGTAGAAGAATTAACATTCTTCCAGCTCTCCCATTTGAGAGTTGGCACGTGATTGCTGTGCACAGAACTGGCTTTTCAACCTGTATCAGACTGAATGTTAAATGGAGCAGTCTTTACTTTTCCCATCTTTTTAGTACACACTTCGCATTTCCACATTCTGCTTCCATTACCCTACATCATAATCACATTTGTTTTCTTAAACTACACAGACTTTAACCATCTTTCTCACTGCTGTCTAGGACCTAGAATATTGGTACCCATGTGCAATAGCATTCTATCTGTGATGACTCTGATTTAGAAAAATGAGCAGTGGGGCTGAAGAGATGGCTCAGCAGTTGAAAACACTGCGGTTCATAAGACCCAAGCTAGGTTCCCAGCATGGCCATTTATTAACTCCAGTTCCAGGGTCATCTTTTAGCAGTGTTTATTAAGAATATAAATATTCACAAGCTTCCAAAGTTTAAAACCTCAGTAATTTTTGAAAGTTCAAACTAATACTATGCCTGAACATCACAGATTGATAAACTATATCTATCTAGTTGGCTGTTGTATTAGTTTTCTTTTATTAGAACCTAACACCTTGTTAGAAACAAAGAATAATCTTGGTTTCACCCAACAGAGCACACATCTAAAGCAAAAGCTACCTGGGAAGACAGTATTTTTGCAAAAACCCGACTAGTGATCACATTGCCAAAATGGCCTCTTTTGTCCCTTACTGTGTGTCTATCCCACTGGTGGGAGTTCAGTTTCACAATGCAGTATAATTAGCTAGTTGACATAAGGGGCAGCATGACCTTTGAGCTGACTACCTTTGGTAGGAACAAACCTTTTCCTCCACACCTGACAAAAGAAACGTAAGTAAGGAGATGTTTATTTTGGCTTCTGATTCAAGATGTCCATGATGTTGGGGAAGGTGTTGAAGCAGGAAGGGGAGTAGCTGGTCATGCTGCTTCTGCAGTCAGGATGCAGCATGCAAATAGGAAGGAAAGCCAGGCTACAAAGCTGCAAGGCCTGTGTCCCCTGTGAGCCACTCCCTCCAGCAAGGCCACCTCTGTGAATCGAAGCCTCCACAGCCCCACACTTCTGCACTCACTCACTGCAGTGGCTCCCTCGGATGGGAGCAGCGTTGCAGGCTTCAGATTTCTGCCTTTTGTTTGTTGTTTTTTTAGTTATTTCAAAAACAAATGTGGCACAAAGCCTTTCTTACCTTTATAATATGTATAAGGTTTTAAAAAAAGTTTAAGGTCACTTCTCATCAGCGTCTTTTTAGTATATCAGTATAATTTTGAATGTCTAGTACCTCACAAAGTAGCTGTTCAATAAATGTTTGTTTTCATATTGTCTGCCAAGGAGTCACGAGGAACCATTAGAGCAAAGATAAATATCCTAGACCTTTTCTTGGATGAACTCACAGTCTTTTAAACTTAGTGATACATTTGCAATTGTATCTTTTTCTCACCATGACTGTCCTCTACTACTTTACTTTGTAATTCTTTATTCCTCCATTATCTTGTAGGTCTGCTGGGAACTGGTTTCCAGCTGTTTGGCTATGAAGAGAAACTCCAGGCTAATCCTTTACAGCATCTCTTTGATGTAAGTTGGTGAGATAACCATAAGAGGGACTTTCCCCCCAAAGGTTGACTTGAGAACACAATTTTCCCAAACTGTACATGTTCCCTAAAGCAGCTTAGGGTAGATAAGCTTTTCCTTCTTCATTTCTGGATATACTTGAGTAGAAAGTATTTAAGTTTTATTGTTGTCAAGGGCAGGGAAATTTATGCTGTTGTTTCAAGAGAAGTGGATGTGTAAACCAATTCAGGTTGGGGGAAAAGGAGATTCTAAGGTTACTAAGTACATTGTTTTGAGAGAGAAATGTGTACATAAAACTATTATCCTGGATTTTTGTCAGCTTGACACAAGCTAGAGTCATCTTGATTAATGGTCCATGTGGGTGGGGCCACCCTGAGAAAGTGATTCTAGGATTTATAAGAAAGCAAAGTGAGCAGGCCAAAAGGAGCTAACCAATAAGCAGCCCTCCTCCATTGTTTCTGCTTTAGTTTCTGCCTCTAAATTCCTGCCTTAAGTTCCTTCCCCGACCTCCCCTCAGTGCTAGGCTGTGATTGGAATGAGTAAACCAAACAAACCCTTTGCTTCCCAAGTTGCTTTTGGTCAGGGTGTTTTATTACAGCAATAGAACCCTAACGAGGACAGAAATTGGTCCAGGAATATCACCTGTAGGGTTCTGCCGAAGGCTCAAACATCATTCCTAACTGCCGCTGGCACCCCAGGTCCTAGCAGCTCTACTTGATCAGGTGGTCCTTGTGGTAAGCAGCCTGCTCAGCCATCTGGGGCTGTTACAGAGCCTCCTGTTCCACCCAGGCCCCCCTCAAAGCTAACAGCTTTCCAAGTTCCTTGGTATGTGGGCCATAGTACCATACCCAAGTGAGGAATATGTTGCTCCAGACTCTGAATAGGTCGACTGAAAGCACTGGACTTCCCTCAGTGCATGGGAAGGGCCATGTGGAACAACTTTCCCTTTGCTTTAAAAGGAATATCTCTGCATACTCCACACCAACTGGTAATGTGGAAACTTGGAAGATAAAGCTGAGAAAAGTATTGTTGATGGAGGCCTGTATGTGACGCTACAGAAGGAAGTCTGAGAATTCCTCAGAGACTATCAGGAGGACCGTTTATTGTAATATTTTGAATTCTCAATCTGTCTCTAGCCAGTGGCTGTGAGGATTCAGCTGTGATTAAGAGACTGGAATCATTCAGTTGAATCATTCTTGTTTTACTCTGCCAATCAGTGCTGGTTAGCTGCTTCATCATTGAGGGAAGCCAAGGCAAGAGCTAATGCAGAGGCCATTGAGGAATATGGCTTCCTGGCCTGCTCCTCCTGGCTTGCTTGTTCAGCCTGCTTTCTTACATACCTAGGACTTCCTGCTCGTGTCAATCATCAATCAAGTCAGTCTCCCACAGGCTTCCCTGTAGGCTACTCCGATGAGCAGAGGATCTCAACTGAGACTCCCTCTTCTCAGGTGACTGTAGCTTGTGTTACGTTTAGGAAACCAGCCAGCACAGTGTGTCAGGTTGTCAGTGGGTCAGCTGTCTTGTCCTGATTTGTTCCTATCGCCTATCCTCATCACTCGGGCACCTTTAAGAATACATAATGGCATTTAATCTTTTTTTGCTACGGGTATTAAGTTGTTTTGCTGGTGTGTATGATGTGTATCTGACTGTACATTTGCCATGTGGAGAGAATGGAAGTTACAGAACAACTTTCGGGAGTTGACTCTCCTTTCTCCTTTACTTGGGTTCAGGCAACTGAACTCACGTCATCAACCTTGGATATCAAGTGCTTTTACCAGCCAATCTACCTTGCTTGATTCAGATTTTAGGACTTGTTTCATTGCATACTGCTTATTCAGATTCATAGAAAATTCTTGTGGAGTATAGCAGCAACCTGTCATAATGTTACTAGACTTCTAACCTGTGCCCCAACAAACCAGGTTTGGCTACCCATCCTTCATGAGCCAGTTGAAAGTCATATTGATAGTGCAACATCGGAATAGATTTATTTCATATGGTTACATTGGAAGAGGGGCCCCCTAGACCTGGAATCACAGCTGTGAACTGCTGTGTAGGTGCTGAGAATTGAACTCATGTCCTATGGGAGAACAGCCAATGCTTCTAAATTCTGAGCCATCTCTCCACAACTTCTTTGTCTTAGTTACTTTTAGAAGGGCTAGAATAAGCATCTGCATCTGAGTTTGAAATATGGTCTTGCCTCAGAATTATTTGGGAGTTTCTATTTTACTTTTCTATTGCTGTAAAAGCACCACAAACCAAGCAGTTTATAAAGGAAAGCATTTCATTCAGCACATGCTTGCAGTTTCCGGGGTTAGTCCATGATCATTACTGCAGGGAACGGAGCAGCGGGCAGCAGGCATGGCCCTGAAGCAGTAACTGAGTTTAAATTCTAGTCCAAGGACAGGCAGAGGGAAAAAAAAAAAAGGTTGCTCGTGGTATGGGATTTGATTTGATTTTGTTGCTTTTTTTAAAAATTTTTTATTTACTTTTATACTCCACATTTTATTCCCCTCTTCTATACTTTTTTTTTTTTTTTTTTTTTTTTGCTAATATCCAATTATCAGTGAGTATATACCATGTGTATCCTTTTGGGTCTGAACTACTTCACTCAGGATATTTCCTAGTTCCACCTATTTGCGTGCAAAACTCAGGATGTCCTTGTTCTTAATAGCTGAATAGTATTCCATTGTGTAAATGAACCACATTTTCTGTATCTATTCTTCTGTCATGGGACATCTGGGATGTTTCCAGCTTCTGACTATCACAAATAAGGCCGCTATGAATATAGTGGGACATGTGCCTCTGTGGCATGGTGGGGCATCTTTTGGGTATATGCCCAAGAGTAGTAAGTAGTATAGCTGGGTCTTCAGGTAGATCTAATTCCAGTTTTCTGAGGAACCTCCAAATTGAATTCCAGAGTGGTTGTACCAGTCTGCAATCCCACCAGCAATGGAGGAGTGTTCCTCTTTCTCCACACCCTTGCCAATATGTGTTGTCACCTGAGGTTTTGATCTTAGTCATTCTGACTGGTGTAAGGTAGAGTCTCAGGGTCGTTTTGATTTGCATTTCTCTGATCACTAAGGACTTTGAACATTTCTTTAGTTGCTTCTCAGCCATTCGAGATTCCTCTTGTGAATTCTTGGTTCTATACCCCATTTTTTTATTGGGTTGTCTGGTTTTTGGTGGTTAGCTTCTTGAGTTCTTTATATATTTTTGGATGTTAGTCCTCTATCAGATGTGGTTAGTGAAGTTTTTTCTTTGCGTTTGTTTATATGGTGGATTACACTAATGGATTTTCATATAATGAACCAACCTTACATCCCTTGGATGAAGCCTACTTGATTATGGTGAATGATGGTTTTGATGTGTTCTTGGATTAGGTTTGCAAGAATCTTATTGAGTATTTTTGCATTGATATTCCTAAGTGGGATTGGTCTGAAGTTCTCTTTTGGCAGGGTCCTTGTGTGGTTTAGGTATCAGAGTAATTGTGGCTTCATAGAATGAATTAGGTAGTGTTCCTTCTGTTTCCATTTTATGGAACAGTTTGAGGAATATTGGTATCAGGTCTTCTTGAAGGTCTGGTAGAATTCTGAACTAAATCCATCTGGCCCTGTCCTTTTTTTTTTTTTTTTTTTTGGTTGGAAGGTTTTTAATGGCTTCTATTTCCTTATGGGATGTGGGCCTGTTTAGAAAGTTTACCTGCTCTTGATTTAACTTTGCTATGTGGTATCTGTCTAGAAAACCATCCATTTCATCTAGATTTTCCAGTTTTGTTGAGTGTAGGCTTTTATAGTAGAATCTGATGATATTTTGAATTTCATCCATTTCTGTTGTTATGTCCCTTTTCATTTCTGATTTTGTTAATTTGGATACTGCCTCTGGGCCCTTTAGTAGTTTGACTAGGGGTTTATCTACCTTGTTGATTCTCTCAAAGTAACAGCTTTTGGTTTTGCTGATTCTTTGAATTGTTCTCTATGTGTCTATTTGGTTGATTTCAGCCCTGAGTTTGTCTATTTCCTGTCTTCTACGCCTCTTGGGTGAGTTTGCTTCTTCTTGTTCTAGAGCTCTCAGGTGTGCTGTTAAGTTGCTAGTGTAAGGTCTCTCCAGTGTCTTTACCAGTGCACTTAGTGCTATGACTTTTCCTCTTAGCACTGCTTTCACTGGTCCCAGAAGTTTGGGTATGATGTGTCAACATTTCCATTAGAAGAGGCCTTTAATCTCTTTCTTTATTTCCTCCCTGACCCAATTATCATTGAGTATAGAGTTGTTCAGGTTCCACATGTGTGCGTTTCCTGTTGCTTTTGCTGTTACTGAAGACCAGCTTAGGCCATGGGGGTCTGATAGGATGCATGGGATTATCTCAATCTTCTTGTATTGGTTGAGGGTTTGTGACCAATTATATGGTCAGTTTTGGAGAAGGTACCATGAGGTGCTGAAAAGGAGGTGTATTCTTTTGTTTTAGGGTGATGATGGAAATAAAGTTGTGCTTTTATTCACAAAAACACTATACTATGCCACACTGTCTGTCTTATTAGCAACCACAATTTAAAATTTCCTTTTTATTCTCTGGAATGTAAATGGACCTAAAAAAAAGAAGCTGTCTCCAAAACTCATACTTTCTAAACTAAAGGATTTATAGTAATTCTAAATGTATGTATCTATTATATGTATGTATGAAAGGAAATTAATTCTAAACTGTTGACAATTGAAGTTTTATAGTTATTTATAGGAAAATTGTAAAGTATGTAGTAATATTTCTATATTATATACTTTAATAGTATTATAAAATATCTGTATATATACAAATAGTGATTTGGTTATCACCACTTACCAGATACTTTAAAATATAGGAAGGGTTTTGTTTCATTTTGATTTATATTTTTTTTTCAGGAAAATATTTCTAATAGTTTTTCCGAAACCATTCCCATCACTAGATTGACTGTATAATAGATTACTTGTTTTATTTTATTAAAATATTAACATAAGTTAAAGGATTTCATAGACTTTTTGGAGCATGTACTTCACTCATATTCACTCCCTCATTATACTTTGTGGTTGCTTCCCTCTCATATCCTTTTTTTTTTTTTTTCCGGAGCTGGGGACCGAACCCAGGGCCTTGTGCTTCCTGGGCAAGCGCTCTACCACTGAGCTAAATCCCCAACCCCCTCTCATATCCTTTTGTCTCCAAAATGACCTCCTTTCTGCTTCCAGTCTATCATTCTGCATACAGTATTTGTCCTTTTTTCCTGGTGCTTCTTGTTCCCTCCTCTCTGTAGATCCCTCTGCTCATAGATAATCCCACTTCTTTCATATTTAACCATACATGCCTAATAGATCTATCATTAAATGACTGGATAAAGGTGTTTGCCTGCGTGTGTGTGTGTGCATATGTATATGTGTCTGTGTGTGTGTGTGTCTCTGTGTGTGTTTGTTTATGTGTGTATGTGTGTGTGTATCTGTGTGTATATGTGCGTGTATGTGTCCCCAGTAGAACATTATTCAGTCCTAAATAATGAGTCACATCATTGTCAAAAAATGGAATGGAACTGGAGACTGCTGTATTAAACCAGACCTGTAATGACAGTCTGAAAATTAGCAACAGCTCATGTATATTTGTTTGTACATTATGTGTATGCATTAGATGTGTGTGACTCGAAGTGACGCTCTTAGACCGTTCCTGGATATATTTGTCTATTCCTGTATTAGTGTATTAATAGTATTTGTTCATTCATGTCTGCCTGCTTTTACCTTTGGGCACCAGGACTAAAGGCTCCTTGTCATACTCCCCTTTTTCCTTCAGCAACAATGAAATCTGTTTCTGCCTAAATGTTGTTGCTGTGATGTTTTAACATTGTATAAAGGTTTAGAAGCCTCATTGTTTTGTCCTGGTTTTAGTAATTTCTGTTGTCTTTATATTACTTTAGTAACCTCCTGGAACCATTCATGTTTCAAGCTGGAAGTGAGTTATTACAGCTTCTAGGAAAAATCCTTGTAGTCTATATGTATCACTTCAATCCTAATTGAACTATACTATTAATATTTATTGTTATGTATTAATAGTATGTTGTGCATATTGAAAAATTGATTTAAACTGAATAAGAAGTGGGTAACCCCTCAGTAAACCATCAACTCCTTTCCAGTTGGATATAGAACTAAACCAAGGTTGGATTGTGCTAAAAAAAGAAAAAACCCTAAAATGCTGGTCCATATAACACTGAAGAGTTCAAGCTGGAGTATAGTTAAGTTTTTTTTTTTTTTTTTTTTTTTTTTTTTTTTTTTTTTTTCGAGCTGGGGACCAACCCAGGGCTTTGGCGCTTCCTAGGCAAGCGCTCTACCACTGAGCTAAATCCCAACCCCTAGTTAAGTTTTTCTAAGAAGTGTTTCTGCTCTCCATTGTTACCTGTCTTGCTGGTCTTTTGTAGATTGAAAGATAGCTTTAAATTACTTCATTAAAAGAGCTCCTGAACTGCATATGCACAAGAGTGGGCTGGGGCTTCAGGGGTGGTGGAGGGCAGGCTCCGGGATCCACCCCCACTGCTCAGCTATTTGCTACTGATAATTCAGGGGCTAGGGAGTCATTGCCCTCTGCTGTGTACCTACTGGTGACCACCAGAGCCTAGTATATGGTTCCAATCCAGCAGGCACACAGATGGCCTTGGTTAAATGAAATGGGTCACAAAACCTGAAGCAGAAGTCGTGAATCTGGGTAAGAGTCAGGTAGTGAGGAACGGAGGGTGATAGTGGTGGGAGAGACAGGTGAGGGACAAGGAGGGAAAGTGCTGTTGGAATATATTATGACGTGAAATCAGCAAAGAGCAGTGAGGAAAGAATAATTTTAAAGCAGCTGTGAAATCCCATATTTGTTGAGTTAAACCAAGCTACTTTGATCAGCCTTTCTCTTGAACTTTCAAGAGTGGTCAGTTCATTTTAACAAAGAAAAGACCCCAAATTGTCAGCTTAATGAAAGAAGAAAAGGACTCTTTGTCATTTGGCCTCTTGCTTAACTTTCCACAGGGACTCAGGATTTGGTTTCTAACAGTGTATAATAATGTACTTAATGTACTTTTAGGTTTATGTACAAGTTAATAAAGAAGCAACTGATGATAAAAATGTAACTAAGTTGGCACACGAGTTCTTCCACCGACTAGAACTGGGTGACACGCAGGCCCTGGCCCTGTGGCAGAGATTCCGGGACTTGAGCATTGAAGAATACACCCAGATTTACAAGGTACCCTGCAGTCTCTGTGCTCCCTTTCCTGAGTTGCTTGGCTAGTGCTGCTGCTGCTTACAGCCTGCTATGCTAGCTCCTCAAGAGGAGAGTCTAGTTTCGTTGAAAAGGCAGCCGATTGGCATTCTTGGGATAGAGAGCTAAGATACAAACCAACCCAGAGCCGTGCTGGGTTAGCGCTGCTCTCGCCCGTACTCTCTCAAGGAACGTAACTTGAGTAGTACCAGATGGTGGTAAAGGAAGCCCTGTAGTGCGTGCACACAGTGAGCACCTGCATGGAAGGAGAGCTAGGAGGGCCAGCCTGGAGCTTGCCAGACACCCCTGTCAGGGCTCTATTGTATCATGCAGACTTCTGATCTTGTAACCATCCGCAGCTGCACGGCCCGGGCCCCTGCAGGAGCCCCTGGCTGCCTGGGTACCTTTAGTGTGACTAAGGAACTGCCAGAGTAAATGCTCAATGCTGTCTACTTCCCTTTACAAAGCCATAAGTACCTGTGACTGCTGTAGTAAACAGGAGATTCAGTATGGTGTGTGTGAATAGTTAGAAAGTTTACATTTTTTCCCATCATTTTGTCTTAGTGTAAAACAATTTAACTAACTCTTTTTTTTTTTTTTTTCATTTCTAAATCTTAGCGTCTTGGAATATACTTTGATGAATATTCAGGAGAATCATTTTATCGTGAAAAATCTCAAGATGTCTTAAAGTTGCTTGACAGCAAAGGACTTCTACAGAAAACAGCGTATGATCGAGTTACTTTTCTTTATTTCTTTTTCTTTAAGATTATGACTCACAAGCTGGCCTCAGACTCAGAGATGCTCCTGCTCCTGCCTCTCATGTGCTAAGACTAAAGATGTGCACCAGCCCTCCAGCCCCTGTGCTGTGTGTTGGCGATAGTGAGGTTATGTGTAGTCCTTGACAGTAACAATAATGTCGTCTCTGAGCTTTTTTGCCATTTGTTCTTTCTCTTGCCAGGTGTGGTGTACAAACCTTTTAATCTCAGCATCTGGGCAGCAGAATCAGGAGAGTCTCTGTGGGTTCTATGGTGAGACTCTATAGCCGAAAAAGTACTTTCCCAAGCTGTGCATGAGGAAACATGCGCCTGTAACCTGTATGCAGGAGGCTGAGATGGGAGAGTCATTAGTTCAAGGCTGGTCTGAACCATATGTCAAATAATGAGATGCCTTCTCATGTGCTGTATAGCACTTTCATTGCCAAAATCTCAGATTCACAAGAGTAAGGGAGGCACCTGTTATAAGTATGAAGTTTGAAAACAACACAGCATAAAGTAATCATGGTTACATAAATTAATCATGTGAAGACAGGAAATAGAACCCTTTTGTGGCTTAATGTTGCCTTTTAAAAAAACTACCATTTTCAAAAATATTTAAGGCAATTTATGAAAATAGGTATGTTATGGCAGGCTTTCAGTGAGTGAGGCAGAGGAGGTATGGAATAGCAGGAAAGTGGGGCAAAGTCAGATAATGGTAGCACATCCTTGTTGGCATCGTTGCCTTACATATAGCAGAATCCTTTCCTTTGTGAGAAACTCGACAGATGACAGTTTAGTGTTTCCCTGTTGTATCTTAATGCTTTATGCACATGCGTCCCAGTCACGTGCACTAGTGCACACAGCTGTGGTGGGAATGAACTGTGTGCATGTCGCCTCATGTACTCAGCCGTGCGGTGAGCATGCTAACACACTTGAGAAACTGTTGTGGGAGGTTTAATTCTCACCACCTCCAGCTAACTTGGTGGTTTTGACTATTTGCTTATAGCTTGAACTGACACTACTTACTATCCCATGAGCAATAAATATAGCTTCTGCTTTGCCAAAAATGCTATAGATATTCTCCCTCCAAAGTAGAATTGATGTGTTGACTTGGAGCTTCCTCCTTCATTTTCTAGAAAGGGGAATGTAGTAGTAGATCTCTCTGAGACTGGCGACCTCTCTTCTGTCTGCACCGTGATGCGAAGTGATGGAACGTCTCTCTATGCAACCAGGTTTGTGGCAGCTGGGACGGTGAGCACTGCCATGTGTGACTCCATGTCTTTGTCCTAAGATCAGCAAAGGCTATCAGCTTAGCCTCATCACAACCAATAAAAAAATCCTAATTGCAAAATATAAACCTATTAGTAGGATAATTTAAGAATATCTACTGGGTTTCCAATTATTGAGAGTTACGATTTCCAGAAAGATTTACTATCAGGAGAGTGGACTCTGTACTTAAATTGTATTCAATATCATGATCTGTTTACAGCAGATATGTTCCTTCATAATCACATGTCGAGTGTTTTTAATAAGTACACATTGTCAGGAAATACATTCTAAAAAGTAACCAAGCTAGGGTTCAATGGTGACCTCACACAATAAAGACCAGTTTACATGCATGTAAATGCAAACCTCATTGTAGTGAAAACATAGGCCGAGAAAGAAGTAGGCTCCTTCACGGTCACCCTGTGGAAGTGAGCAGTCATCATTCACATAAGAACTGCACTCTCTTTTTTTTTTTTTTTTTTAAGATTTATTTATTTATTTTATGTACAGCATTCTGCCTGCATATGTGACTGCAGGCCAGAAGAGGGCACCAGATCTCATTACAGATGGCTGCGAGCCACCATGTGGTTGCTGGGAATTGAACTCAGGACCTCTGGAAGAGCAGTCAGTGCTCTTAACCGCTGAGCTATCTCTCCAGCCCAGAACCGCACTTTCTGCGCACGCAGGCATGCTTTCTAGACTAAATCTAGAAATAAAGGACAATGAAACAGCCATCCAGCCAATGTGGGCAAAAGGTTCTAGTGTCTCCAGGCCCAAGTTCTAGATAGCTCACAAACCTCTTTACACATGTCTTTTGTTTGTTGCCATTGTGGTACTGTGAATGAACCCAACATTGTGTGCATCCTAGGCAAGCACTGTACCACTGGCCCATGCCAACAGCCTTACACAGAGTACTTTTATACTGTAATGGGATTTTTGCTGTTGAATACCATTCTTGAACCTCTTTTTTGATATTTTCTTTACTTACATTTCAAATGTTATCCCCTTTCCCAGTTTCCCCTCCAGAAACCCTCTATCCCATCCCCTCCCCCTGCTTCTAAGAGGATGCTCCCCCACTCACCCACCCACTCCCTCCCTCCTGTCTCCCCACCCTGGCATTCCCTACACTGGAGCATCGAGCCTTCACAGGACCAAGGGCCTCTCCTCCCACTGATGCCCAACAAGGTCATTCTCTGCTACATATGTGGATGGAGCCATCCATTGCTCCATGTGTATTTAAGAGGTGTTTAAATACAGAAGTAACCACTTTTAGTGATCCAAGACTTTTAAAGTTTGTAATAATACCAACTAGAAAGCATGTACTTCTTTGGCTTTTTTGTCATCTACATTATTACTGTGTTATTTGAGAAAGTATATTGCAGAAAAATAACAATTAAATGCTTCTTTTTAGGAGAGGCTTAGTTAATTGTAAAATACCCGTAAGATATGACTTAATGATAACTTGTTCTACAGCCTTTATTTTTAGTTGTTTTTTAAATTACATCTCCCAAGGCATTGGGTTTATTTTTCAAGCCTAATTTTGTTATTATTTCTTACCAAAGTATACTGGGACTCTACAAGGATAATTTATCTGCCCCAGGCTATAGAATTATACAGATTTTAAATAGAATCATCTCACTCTTACTAAATAAGTAAGAGTAATTATTCCCCCCCTTTCACCAGGGACCTTGCAGCTGCCATACATCGCAAGGACAAGTACAACTTTGACACAATGATTTATGTCGTAAGTAATCACAATACAGGAAATAGGAATCCAGGGTTGGGGAGGTGGCCCAGCGGGTAAGGTGCTTACTTGCCTTGTACGCTCGATGGTGTTGGTTCAATTCCTACAACCCAGGTAATGAGAGTGAGAGAATGAACTGCACACTTTTCCTCTGACTTCTACATGTGAATCTTAGCATAATGCCCGCTCACCTGTGTGCCCATACACAAATCAGAGAAAAGGAAAATATGTTGGAAAAATTACAAAAAAAAATTTTGTCAAACAATATAAAATAATTAAGTACCAAGTTGATTAAGA
The DNA here is from genome assembly GCF_011064425.1 of Rattus rattus. Taxonomy (NCBI): domain Eukaryota; kingdom Metazoa; phylum Chordata; class Mammalia; order Rodentia; family Muridae; genus Rattus; species Rattus rattus. The sequence continues at coordinate 108,102,701 of NC_046154.1, read as the reverse complement.
CAGTGCATTCTATTTAAACTTATTCTTAAAAAGACTAAAAAAAAAATCAAGTTTACATTGCTTCACAGAGAAAAGATTTACCGGAATCAAGAAGGTGATCATATGAAATTACTATATATGAGTTATTGCAAGACCGTTGTGCTTGTCCTACAGCAGTTATCTTTTTAATTTGTTTTGTGGGGAAGAGTTGTAACCTGGAAAATTTCCTCTTCTGTTTAAAATTGCATCAAGGGACTAGAGAAACAGCTCAGCACAGTGTTAGGTCAGGCACTGCACACATGTAGTATACAGACATAGATGTAGGCAAAACACTCATATACATAAATCAGTCTTTTTAAAGTTGTAAATAAAATTTAGAAACTGTACCAACTCATTGTATCATAGTGTTACTTAATATGTAATCTTTACTGGTATACATAAAATAAAGCACAGAGTTAAAGTTAGGTTTTGAAAAGAACATTAAAAATCTCATAATACCTCACAGAGAAGAAACTTCTGCCCAGCAGTATTTCTGTGTGCTCTTCACCAGCGCCCTACTACACATCCGTGAAGAGGAGGCATGGGATGGAGAACAGTCGGAGGTGGGGGTGGACCGGGAGGGGAATAAAACTGGATGTAAAGATAGATAGATAGATAGATAGATAGATAGATAGATAGATAGATAGATAGATGATGGATGGATGGATGGATGGATGGATGGATGGATGGATGGATGGATGGATGGATAAAAAGAAAGCAGATTAAAAACATATCAGCCGGGCATTTGTAGAAACATGCAAGTCTCATGGTTTTGTATGCATTGCTGTATAGCTGGTTTTATGGTACTGTATTACAGGTACAGATCTGTGTCACCACCACCTACATCAGACTAGCTGATGACCCACCAGTTAATCACTGTTCCCTCAACCCTCACTTTGATCTTCGTTACAAAAATTGTCACTGAGGGTGATGTGTAAATGTAATCATGCAGCATGTAACTGTCTGAGATTTTCGTATCACCCGGCACACTGACTGCCCTTGAGATCCAACCAAGCCATCTTCCTTTATTGCTACCTGGGGTTCTAGTATCTTCTTCCTTTGTATGTGTTGCCTTCCTCTAGACTAAGAAGTTACCACCACCTTGTTCCAGCTTAGCTTTGGTCTTCTAGAAATAGAAATCATAACACCTAAGGGAGAAGGAAATGAAATAGAACACTCTGAAAGTCAGAGTCCATGTGTCCTCCTGTTTTAAGGTGTTGCAGCCCTTACTCTCCCATTCAACTTTGATATCTTATAGTGTGTTTAAGTTTTTGTTTATGTATATAAGATAGAATGAGTGTTTGTGTGTGTGTGTGTGTGTGTGTGTGTGTGTGTGTGTGTGCATGGTGCATGTGTACACCCAGAGAAGAAAAGAGTATCAGATCCTCTTTAGCTGGAGTTGTGAGCTGTGCAGTGTGGATGCTGGGAACCAAACTTGGGTCCTCTGGAAGAGCAGCTAGCAAGTACCCTTAGGCACTAAGCCACTTCTCCAGCACCTAGTATATTTATGTAAAACAAATTGACAGTGACTTTAGTCGAATAAAATTTGACTTTATGTAGATCCAGCCTATTTTATTTATTAATTTGTCTTTGTTTTGTTTAAATTCAATTTTTTTCCTAAGGCAGATAAAGGGCAAAAAAGGCATTTCCAGCAAGTATTCCAAATGCTGAAGATCATGGGACATGAATGGGCAGAAAGGTAGGGTCCCTGTTCTTTCTTGCCTGATCAAGGTCACTAACACCTATGTCAGCCAAGCCTCAGAGCCTAACTACAGTTCAGTGCTCTTTTCAAGATGTTGGTATAAAAGACAGGTTGATTTTGTATTAATTTACATCCTGATAAATGTATTTAATCATTTTTATATTGATGTCTGCTGTCAGTGTCTTGGTTTTCAGCTATTAATATCTATTTCTTCTTCCTTATAAAGGCAACTCGTAATTCAGTCACAAACTATTATCTCAGTAAAGTGAAACTTTGCTGGACTGCAAAAACCTACTTCTTATTATTTTGTTTTTTAATTTATAATTACATACATAATGATATCTTAATGCATATATATTGCATTTTATCATATTTACACTGGTTCCCTCTTTTCCACTCCCATTGACCCCCTTCCCAATGAGCCTTCCTCTATCTATCTATCTATCTATCATCTATCTATCTATCATCTATCTATCTATCTATCTATCTATCTATCTATCTATCTATCTATCTATTTGCCAGTGATTTGTTAGAGTTGCTTAAAGTTCATGGATGAGGTGTTATTGATCAACGCATGAATGACTTTTGAGGGCAATAGTACTGACAAAAATGTCTCTCCTTCACCCAACAAGCAACTGTCTATATGTCCTCAGGAAGATGTAGGGCCTCCCAAGCCCCTCTCCACTCCAAGAAGGAGTGTTTTAATTGGGGAAGCAGACTTGGGCAGGTTCACAGTTGTTATGAGTTCATTAATGTATCGCTCCTGCCATTTCTAAAAGACATCATTCCACATCATTCTCGTGCTTCCTTTGACTCATATTTCTCCTGCCCACCCACACCACCCATCCTCGTTCCAAATGTTCTCTGTACCTTGGAGACTTAGATAACACACTTAGGACTCAGCATTCAACAGTCCCTCTGGAGCTAGACTCTGAATTCACTGTTGCCTACGGGATAAAGACGTTTCTCTGACCAGAGCTGACAACAGTTAGAAGGTTCTTTCATGAGTAGTCCCATTTATCAAAGCAACACTAGTAGTTTCATTAAGGCTTAAACCACCCATGCTATTAGCTCTAGCTGTGCACACATTAGCAGGTACCAATTCCCTTCTGTGGAGCAGGACTCAAGTCAAATCAGGAAACAGCTACCCCAGTGACAGCCATGCCAGTGTACAGCAGCGGGCACATCTTGCCTGGCAGGCCAGCAGTCTAGCACGCAAGGTCCACAGGTGAGGAAGGTGATGGCTCCTCTCCTCCAGCTTACGGCATCTTCTGGCATTGTGAAAGCTGGCCAGCAGGAAGGAAGCTTCCAGCCCAGTTCCAGCCAGTTCTCAGTGTCTGTAACTGATGCATATTACATCTTACCTACTGCTGCTGGGCAACCAAGGAGTTTGTATTGGTTTAGGTGCCCAAGGAGTGTTCCTGAGCACAGGTCATAAGGCAGCAACCATCCTGACACTGGGATTCCTTAATGAACTTACAGCTCTGGGAACATAGAGTACTGCCGTTCAAACTTTTAAATGATTTTATTTTTCAATTAGCTTTCTCATACATCCTTAGGTGTGGCTGTCCCTCTCCCTCAATTCTCCCCACTTAAATTCCCCACCCTACTATTCCTCTCTTCACTTTCATAGCAGTTACTTTCATACATTTTACTACCCTATCCCACCCCTTCCCAGCCTCTACACATAACTGACTTCTACATAAATGCCCACATGTAAATATTACACATTAGGAGAGAACATAGCAGTGTGTATCATATTGTGGATATCTACAGGTAGTTATGTCTCACACACTGTACAAAATCAATTCTAAATGAATCATAGACTTTTAAGTAAGATTTTAAATTGTTAGAAGAAAAAGTAAGGAAAACTATCTAAGACTTAAATTTTAAATTAAATTTAAGGCAAATATAAGGATTTTCTAAATATCACTTCAGTCACTCAGGAAATAAGGATAACATGTAACAAATGGAACCTCATAAAATTAAGCACGTGTGTGTTAGAGGAAACAGTCAAGTAAAGAAAGTGTACAGAGTGGGAGAAATGCTTGCTGGCCATACATGGTAAAGGAGTAATGTCTAGAATGTATAAGACCTTAAAAAAAAAATCAAGAAAGCAACCAAAGTGAAAAAATGAACTATGAAACTGAACAAAGAGGTCTCTAAATGTTAATAAATGGTGGCACAGCACTCAGGAGGCAGAGTCAGGAGGAACTCTTGAGTTTGAGATCAGCCTGGTCTATATAGTGAGTTCCACAACAGCCAGAGCTTGTACAGTGAGACCCTGTCCCAAAAAAGTGTGTGTGTGTGTGAGAGAGTGTGTGTGTGTGAGAGTGTGTGTGTGAGAGAGAGAGTGAGAAGTGTGTGAGTGAGTGTGTGTGTGTGTGTGTGTGTGTGTGTGTGTGTGTGTGTGTGTGAGTACCTGCCAATAAAAAGATTTTAAAGTATTCATCATGATTAGCCATGACAAAATGAAAATTTAAACTTCTTGAGATTCCATCTCCTGCAATCAGAATGGTGACCCTTGGATATATACCCAGGGCTCCCTATCCTACTCTGAAGACCTGCATTTCTCTGTTCACTGATGCTCTTTACAATAGCAAGGAAATAAATTCAGTCTAGCTAGCTATGAAAATGTACCGGTACATTATATATCTTATAAAATATATAATATATAATGTCCAAATGTGTGTGTGTGTGTGTGTGTAATAAAAAAACTACTAAAATTTTTGTTTGAAACAGTGTCCCCTGCAGAGGCTAGCCTTGAACTCCTAATCTTCCTGCTTCCATCTTCCAAATGCTTGAATTGCCACCATGTATGCCATTCCTGGCTACCTCCTATTTCTTTGGTAATTTTTTAGACCTCTACTACAAGGGTTAAAACTTTGAATTATTTTTAGAAAAAGTACTAAGGTATAGTCACATCATTAGCAATTTGTTAGCTTTGGTTAATGAAAGCCTGTCCTTTCCAGGTGCCAGCACGTGCCCTTCGGGATAGTAAAGGGAATGAAGACTCGAAGAGGGGACGTCACCTTTCTGGAAGATGTCCTAAATGAAGTTCAATCAAGGATGCTACAGAACATGGCTTCCATTAAGAGTAAATTCTCCTTACCAATTGCACGCTTTCATGGACTTCTCCTGAACCTGATCAGAAGTCCCTGTGACGGCTTTGATGTGTAGTCCAGTTGTTTGTTAATATAGCTTTAGTCTTCTTCCCATGAACAGATGAACGTTGTCATCTGTTGTCAGAGTCATCCTGTGACCTGTTTGCAAGCAAGTGTGCATGTGAGGAGCTCTCAGATGCTGTCCGCTTTTTATAAAACACAAACAAACAGGAAGCTGGCAGCCCATTGAGCCTGCCTAGCACAGGTTACACACATGCACGGATTACATGCATGCACCACCACGCTCAGCTTGTTTATACATAGGATCTGGTTCATACTCAGGCCCTAGTGCTTTCAAGCTGCCATAGTTTCCTCTTGCTATAAGTCACCATAACCAAAGCAACATATAAGGAAAGCATTTAATTAGGGGCTCGGGGTTCCAGATAGAGTCTATGACCATCATGTGGGGAACATGGCAGTAGACAGGCAGACGTGACACCAGAACAGTAACTTGAGATCCACCAACAAAAGCCAGAGAGAAAGCTAACTGGGAATGACTTGGGCTTGTGAAACCTCAAAGTCCTCCCCTCCGTGACTCAATTCCTTCAAAACAGCCACATCTCCTAATCTTCTCCAAGCAGTTCCACCAACTGGGGACCAAACATTCAAATATGAGCCTATGGGGGCTATGCTCATTCAAAACAGTATATTGGGCAAGCATTTTACCAATTAAGCTGTCTCCTAGCCCAAGTCCTTGTGTTGCAAATTGGATCCATGTAACTAAAGTTCATATAACTGTCTAATCTTCATCATTGGAAAAATAACTATGTGCTGTAACTAATACCTTATGAGAGATATTTTTAAAAACAAGTTCATGTTTCTTCACTTTGATATAGGCAGGAGAACTGACTTAGGTAAATTAGCCCAAATTAGGAAGGCAAAGCAACCATTATCATCTTAGTTTTCGATTATATGTTTCAGATTTTTTTTCCTCAAATTGATTCATTATTCTTGGTACAGGTTTAAAATATCTGCCTTTATCTGTTTCAGCAACCAAAAAAATGGAGAACCCTCGGGAGACCGCAGAGAAGGTGGGGCTGGCAGCTCTCATCATCCAGGTGTGTCAGGAGTCCTTGCTCTGACCTTATGTGTAGTGTGCAGCCAACTCCAGGGTGACAATGTACTCTCGTTCTAGGACTTCAGAGGCTTGCTCTTATCTGACTATCAGTTCAGTTGGGATCGTGTTTTCCAGAGTCGTGGGGACACTGGAGTCTTCCTGCAGTACACCCACGCCCGCCTCTGTAGGTGAGACGGGGTTGTGGGGCGCCTGCTATGGTTTGGCCCTCTTTTCTGGATTTGTCCAATAGCTCTTTACTCAGAACTGGACAAAACACAGCAACCCTCTTCTTAAACATTCACCTACAGTATTATAAGAAACACTTGTTCACATTGCCTTTCTTCCTCCTCAGGATATTTCTGCCAAGGAATATCCTCTCACCTTCTTTTTAAGAGACACTGAAAATATTTGATAAAATGAGGGTTTTCCCCAGAGTTTCCCAAAGCTAGGAGTTGTCACATGCAGCCATGAGCCTGTGAATAGCTAACTGATCCTTTCACATCTGTTTCAACTTTGGTAACAGTTTGGAAGAGACTTTTGGATGTGGGTATCTCAATGACTTCAATGTTGCTTGTTTACAAGAGCCACAGTCTGTTTCAATTCTCCAGCATCTTCTCAGGTATGAAAGTCCTACTATTACCAAGTCTGATATTCTTAACTAAATTGAGAGCGTTGTTGATTTCTAGAGTCCTCTGTTCACAGGCTACCTCCTGCTGCTAGGTAAACTAGCAGATCAAGGGCTCAGATTAAGCCCATCATCAAGGTTAATCCTAGTCTTAAAAGTATGATCACAAAGTGTATTGCACAATATGGAAGAAAAATGCACATTTTCCCCATGTCTTTTTCACATGCTTGACACCCAAGCTAAATTATTTAGCATCCCGTTAGCTTCACATACAAATGACCAGCCTGTGCCTTTCATCTTTTAGGTTCGATGAGGTACTTTATACAGCGTCTCAGGACCTGCAGCCGAAGCACATCGTTAGTTACCTCTTAACCCTGAGGTGAGTTTCTCATCTCACTATTTTCTTTTTAAAATATTTAAGATTTATTTTTATTTGTGTGTGTGTGTGTCTGTGTGAGTCTGTGTGTGTGTGTGTGTCTGTGTGTGTCTGTGTGTGTGTGTGTACATGCTTACTTGCAGGCATGCATGTTAGTTTACTATAATGATAAACTCAGTCACCAATATGGATAGGTGCTACAGTGAGGAGAGAAATCAGAGCACTTACCCTTGGATGGTTTTACCCAGGAGTGAGCCAGAGCTTTTCTTACCATGTTTCCTGTGTAGCTTCTGAGTTACTGTAAACTCAGCCTACCTATAAACTTTTCTCCTGCCTACGTCTGCATCTGTACCTCTCTGAATGCTGTCTTGTCTGTCCCTAACAGAAGGCTTGGCTCTCTATTGAATAGAAGAGAGAGCATTACATGGGAAAGAAATACAAGACACTTTACAGAAGTCTTTAACTGAGTGGGAGGAAACATTACTGAGTCCAGTTGACCAGAAGCACTCAGAATAGCGAGCAGCACTACAGACAGCATTATCGAACAATATCAATAATGTTCTTTTCAGCATTTATTGTGGTTATTTATTTTATAAGACCTCTTTTGCTCTATCTGCTGTTTCAGCCTGCATTGCTCTCTAGGTTAGGGACATGGAAGAATGCATAATTTAAGATGAATGCATAACTCAACCTTAGCTTAGATGGTAAGAAGTAATTACACGGGAAGATCATAGTCAAGTACAGTTGGTTGTGAAATTGTTCTCTTAAAGGCAGGCTAAATATACAACTGGATATCTGTCTAGGCTTTAAGTGACCTTCAGGTGTTTTAACTTGGCTATAAGGTCTGGCCAAAGTGCCTTTGGATGTAAGAAATGTTGTCATGCAAATGGGATCACTACATGTGGGGGTCCTTTAGAGGCCATCAGAACCTCTGAAGCTGGACTTATAGACAGTTGTGTTCTGCCTGACACGGGTGCAGGAACTGAACTCAGTTCCTCTGGAAGACAGCATGTGCTCGTAACTGCTGAGCCCTCCTCAGCCCGTTTTCTTTGTTTCATCAAGAGGTTTCCTATCAGCAAATCCCCTGCCCTAAAATTGCTTTCTTTAAGTTATAGAAGTTGTTACTTCTCTGATGATTAGATTTCATTTTATGTATTCAGTGATATAAGGTGGTGTCACAGGAATGGACAGTGGTATAGAAAGTTATACCAAAGGGACGTGTGTGCTGTCACAGTGTTGACAGAAGTTACTGTTGGTCCTCATTATTCTCTCTTGCTTATTTCAGTCACCTTGCAGCTGTGGCACATAAAACACTCCAAGTGAAAGACAGTCCTCCTGAAGTGGCTGGGGTATGTTAAATTGAATGTCCTCTAACCACTTGGCAGCTGAAACTAATATTATAAAATGTTAGTACTAAGCCTTAGGAATTTTTCTGACTATCTTCTGGTTTAACTACAACAGTATACTTTCTGACTTAGGTAATGAATAGAGTGGGGTTGTAATATCAGTGTTAACATCAGTATTTCCCAAAACAGTAGACTATCAAATACATCTCCCACCAGCTGCTCCAGTGACAAATCCTTCCTCTCCCTCGAACATCCTCTCTACACTGCTCCTTGTGTAAGAGATGCTCAGATGTATTTCCCCTCGCCTAAAGTATGCACAGGACTTCAAACAACATTCCTACTTTAAATTAGAATTACTTCTGAAACCATTCGTTTTTGCTCATTTCTATCATATTATTGAGCATTTAATCATTTTTTTATTTTGTAGGCCAGACTTCACCTTTTCAAAGCTGTCCGTTCTGTCTTAGCCAATGGAATGAAACTTCTTGGAATTACACCTGTATGTAAAATGTAATTTCTAGATAAAGTATGTTTTTTATGCAAATGAGTTCTAATTGTTATCAGATGCCTTGCTATTCAGAATAGAATTTAAAGTATTATTCTGTCCTGGAATATGTGTGGTAGAGTGTGTTTGATTTGGGGTTTTATTGGTGGGGGGTGGTATTTGAGACAGAGTTTCTCTGTAGTTCAGGCTGTCCTGAAACTCACTCTGTAGACCAAGCTGTCCCTCACAGAGATGCACCTCAATCCCACTCATCTTCCCATCCCCCTGTAACCTACCCTCCAAAATAAAAAAACACACAACCACAACAAAAATAGAAACCATCTCATCATGGAAGCTATAGTGTGTCACCATGTGTCCCATAGTATATCCTTCTGTGCACACAGCTTCACTTGCAAATGTTTATTGCAATGGGTTATTGGTGTAGTTTGAAGCCATCAACATTGGATCCTCAGTGGGTCTTCTCCTGTGGGACAGTGGGCCATGCCAGGAAACTTGGTAGGGTTGAGTATGTACAAGACCCAGCCCCATGACAGAGGCCTGAGACAGTAGGTGTCTCCCTGCTCCCTACTAGATTCCTGGCCCGGAACACATGGCTAACACTCTATGTGGGTCACACAGCCCAGAACAGAGTTCTCCATGCTAATGAGGCCCTGAGGGGTTAGCCAATAAGCTTCCGTACCTGGATATTCCTTCCTACAAATGTAATGTCTGTCCACCCTGAGGAGGTGGTATGCACCCATTTTCCACAATGAACAATCAGTAAACAGTTTGGAACTAAGAACTGTCTCTTCCACCAAGAGCCACTGTCGGGGATCGTGGAGAATGCCTTCTCCTGTAGAGCCTAAGTCTCCCACAGAAGGCCCCTCTGAGCTCCCAGACAGCCATTGCTAAGCTAAGGACAATCACTAACGGACTAAGCCCTGGCCCTGGGCTCATGGTTGTCCTCACTCAACCCTCTGGCCCTCAACTCCATTCCCAAGTCCCCTTGACCCAGCAGTAGCACCTGGATATATATCCAGGAGTTTGGGAGCCTCAGGTCCTGAGCTCCTCACCATAGACCCAGGACCCCCAACCCTTTCTGACTCTGCTGTGTGATTTCCCAGCAGTGACTGGATTCCCAGAAGTCAGGGAACCCCAGCTTCTGCCTCCCACATCTTAGGGTGTTTTCCCACCCTAAGCCATGTATTGGTGCTTCACCTGAGCCCAAAACCTGACAACAGTGCAGGGAAAACAAGGTCTAGTGCTCTGCCTTCAGCCTGCCCAGCAGAGGGGCAAGACATGAACCCACATTCTCCCAGTTATCCTTTTGTTACCCCATGTCATAGAGATCCTGCAGCTTTGAATTAGCAAGATCTGCCCTTTCATTTGTCCCAGATGTTTGCAGATGATACAGATTTTGCAGTGGGACATCTCAGAGCTCTGGATCTGGGCCTGAGTGGTGGCACCAGCTAGTCGGTGTGCTGGCTCTCCAGTACTGCTCTGGCGAGACCGTCCAATGCCACCATCAGCAGGAGACAGGTCAGCACTCCTACTCTCATGCTAGGTCACCCATACCCAGGCCTCCAGAAGCCAGCTCAAGTACTGCAGCCTGTAAGGAGCTGGGCTAGCTCTTCGGCTCACAGCCTCGAGGCTGACTCACCCTTACCTTTGCATCAGAATCATTTCCACTTGCTGCCCAGGTGAGGTGCGAGGACTGCTCTCCAGAGTGCTATAGCCAGTGAAGGGGCAGGACCAGCTCCACCAACCACAGGTGGCAAAGGGAGAGGAGGGAAGGACATCATACCTAATGGGACCAGTGCTCTAATCACTGTTGCCCTCAGGGCAGACTCACCTGTGCCCCTTCCAGCAGGGCCAGCACTACTGTGTTTCCCAAGAGAGGTGCAAGGCCTGCTCACCCAGGTGCTGCAGCCAGTGAGAAACAGAGCTCTCCCACTCTCATGACCCCAGGGCCAGCTGTCCCAGCTGCTGCAATTGGCAAGGGACAAGGCATCGCCCCTGCACCCACACCAAGTGAAGGCAGCTCCTCCCACACTCTTGTCCTGGGGCTGGCTCACTTACCATTGTCAGCTCTGCTGTGCTGTACAGGCAGGGATCTGGGCCCGCCCTCTCAAGTGCTACCTGGAACCTTGTGGCTTGAGTATGCTTGGCCAGTGGGAAGTAGCACTATTAGGAGGTCTTGTTGGAGGATCACTGTGTTGGTGGGCTTTGAAGGCTCCTAGTGCTCAAACTCCACCAGTGTGGAAGAGAGATCAATTCCTTGTAGACATTGTATTCAGACTTTTGTCCAGCGTCAGCCAGTATTAAGCCACAATCTGAGATGGAGTTTTGGCTCCTGTGTGTCTGTGTACAGACAAGGTAGTTTGTCTGACTTGATTCAAAAACGTTGTGAGCTTGATTGAGTATAAAGTGTTAATGTTTGATAACCATAACCATCTTCTGCCAGCAATTCTACTTGGCCTGCTACATTTAATCTAAGTGTTAGTAATGTAATTCTACTGCAGAGAAGTTGGTTAGCGTGAGCTCTGCAGTTGGAATAGACACTGTTTTAACTGACAGGTGTAGTCTCCCTTCTTACTGGAGAAAGTGTTCATCCAGTCACAGTTGTGCTTTGCTAAGTTCTGCTCAGACTACCATTAAACTTCCCATAGCAAACCAGCTGTGGAATGGACATGTACAGTTGGGACGTATTCTCTGTCTACTCTTCTTCCTCTGTGTTTCTGTGGAGAAAGCTTCTTCTAGACCAATGAGTATTTCAGTTTTGAGTAAAATTATACTGGGACTAAGCCTTGAAAGTACAGCTCTTTGAAAAGACTTGTTATGCTGTAACTCTTCCCAAAAAATGATTTTTTTTGCTCAAGGCTTGTACGAATGAGATTTACTTGCAAACAAAAACCTTATCTGATACAGAAAAAAAAAAAAAGCCATGTTAATGCTTCTGCATTACCATAATGATCATGACCATAAAGAAAAGTAACTACACAAAAGTGATATAAATAAGTTTATTGCTGGATTTCCTCATTAACATTATAGAAATATTTTAAAATCACTAAAAGTCACAAATTGAGAGCCCAACAGGTAACCATACTTTATAAAAAAGAAAGTATAAAAGCGGCTTATAAAATTTTCTGAAAAGTATATCAGCTGACAGCAAAGAAATAGGAACCAGACAGTAAATGGCACAGATACATCACTGAAGTTCTCAGGCGTCACCTAGGAGTCAGTGTCTGAGCTATGAAGTAGACCTGTTTTATAAGTTACACACTGAGTAGTGTTCCGAACTGTCCTTCCTCACTTCCATAAAAGAAGCCAGATCTTTTACTGCTATGGGGACAAAGTACTATCCATAAACTGGAGAAGAAGGCTCACCTTCCTCTCCCAGTACCTCAACAACAGAACAGTGTGTACAGAAACGGCTTTGGCACTTGAACCCTCAGACACCATCTTAAACGTTGTTGCTTGAATATTGTAGTTTCACCTGGTGCTCTGACCCTACATTGTTGTCTCCATGCTCTGTGGATATCACACACACACACACACACACACACACACACACACACCCCACTGTCACCTCCATGCTCTATGTACAAGATCTCTCTCTCTCTATCTCTATCTCTCTCTCTCTCTCTCTCTCTCTCTCTCTCTCTCACACACACACACACACACACACACACACACACACACACAAGTCCTTCATTCTGAAATAATATAACTTGACACCAAACACACCCAAATTAAATCTGTTTTAGCATTTCATTCAGAGTTTTCTTCTTGATTCTTACGTCATACAGTTAATTTGTTGACAATGTTTAAGCTACCATCTGGGGTTGACTTAAGGCTCTAATTTATTATCAACAGTTTAGTCCTTATAGGAATCTCTTGAGATTCAAATCACACACCAATGATTCTCTCTTTTGAAGTGGTTTCTTGTTGAATGGATGTGGTATCTTGTCTGGGTAACCCATAGAGATAAATGGAAACACATACAAGAAGAGCGCCCAGTGTAAATGAAAGTGCTGAAAAGAGAAGGAAAAAAACTATAAAAATGGTGAACTTATTATATAGGGCTCACATGACACGCGTGCGCGCACACATACACACACACATGACAACATGGGGTATCATCCTTAAGAATGCTACCCATCTCTTTTAAGGCAGGAAAGCAGGGTCTCTCAGTAGCCTGTAGTCCACCAATTAGGTTAGACTGCGTAGCCAACAAACCCCAGGGATCTGGGTTTCGGTCTCCCAGTGCCAGCACTGCAAGCATGTACCAGCACACTGGGCATCTGTCTGTAAGCTCTGGAGACCGTCAGGTCCTCATGCCTTTTACTGACTAGCCATCTCCCATCCTAAAATCTCTGTCACTGTGGGTTTGCACTACCAGGTTGCATGACTGCTATTTTCTAAATAGAAAGATTGTCTATTTAAGGAAAAAGATAAATATCAAGGGAATGGTAACATACTTTTCAAAAACATAATTAAGCCTGTCTTGGACTGATAAAACAAAGGGATATGGATATATTAGTTCCCCTATACTATTTATAATTAAAGGAAACAGGTAATGTAATATATATATGAGTAGAAAAATAAAATGCAATATGATTTGGTTTTGTTATGATCCCAGAAAACTTAGTATAAAAGACAGTCACACAATTCAGTTTCCTAAAACTAGTGATTCAAGCCACTGAAAATTCCCAGATAGGTGGTCAGGTGATGATTACCTTTCCTGCTGCCCTTGACTCTTTTCCATGTTTCTCCTGAAAATCAGGGTACACAAACCGCGTGTGAAGGCTAGCATGCCTGCTGCACAAGCTTGAGTCCCCAGCACTCGTATAAAATGGGCACAGTGACACACAGGGAGCAGGGACAGCTAGTCTAGCAGGATCAGTGTAGGCCTGCTTAGAAATGAAGGGACTGACTGACCAGACATCCGGCATCCACCCACATGTACCCACACACCAAAAAGAAACAAAACCAAAAAGATAATAGTAAAACCCTTCGATGACCTAACGTGTAAGTAGTGTGTACAGGACTCCTAATGCCACAGCTCTATGTCTGACACAGACCCAGACTATATTCTATGTATGTGAACTACAGTACAATGGCCCAGTACTGATAGCTTTAGAAACTGGCATGTAGACAGCAAGGACAGTGCTGCATGCTTGCGATCCCAAGGCAGGCGGTTCAGGAGTTCAGGTAACCAGCTGCACAGTGAGTCCCAGCAATCTGAGTGACACCAGACAGCCCCCTACTAACAGGCATGCAAAGAGACAGCGTCGAGCCACTGTTGTAGTCCACCAGCTCCGAGAGCCCGAGAGCCAAGTGTGAGGCAGTTTACATCTTAACACCTCAGCAGTTACCTCAAAGACTGCTGAGACAGAAACATTTTATATCCTTCCCAAGTTTTCCTCAGGAGCAGACACAGGCTATTATATGGCTGTATTCGAACTACAGTTAAGAGTTTACCCAAGTCAGGTGAAAAGAACATCTAAAATGGTAAGTGCTTGGACTTGTACAGCTTCCTTGTTATTTGCTAGACAGTTCTAAGCAAACCTGACAAACCCATTACTCACATTTAACAGAGCAAATGTGAGACGCTGTTATATGATTTCCCCAAGTCTGCTGCTAATAATTACAACAGGCAAAATTTGAACCATACTATAAAATGTTTTTCTACAATACTAATAATGCTTCTACTTATAAGATGAGTCAATTCCAAAATTAAATGTAATACAGGCCAGTTTTTTCCCTTTTATGTAATGTAAACATTTAACAGATTTTTCTTAGGAGTTTATAGTATAATAATTGGTCAATAAAGAAAATAATTACTACATAGCTTAAAACCAACTTGAAACACTAAGACATTATTGTTCCTTGAGTAATTAAAAAGAGATAGATAGATAGATAGATAGATAGATAGATAGATAGATAGATAGATAGATAGATAGATATTTATGACAGCTAGGGAAAAAACACTGGAGGGATTAGCATAGCAACGGTCCCACAATATCCCTGTAAACCAGTGCACACCCAAGTCCAGAACAGAAGGACATAAGTTACAATGAGAACCCCGAAAAGCCTGTCTGGTCGTGATGAGCCTCAGCCTCAGCACACACCTCTAATCCGAGAGCTCTGTTTATTGTGAACAGATTAAATAGTCAACCATAGGTCAAGGGGCAAAGCAAACAACCAGCTGACAGGAAGTGAACATAGAAAGACCAGAGTGGGGGAAGGCAGGAGGATGGATATGGAGGTGCACAGGAAGTAGATAGGAGGGACTTCAGTTTGAAGGGTTAAAGACAGGATGGAGAGGGAGAACACGTTCTTTTCCTTTTGGGACACTGGCTGAAGAGGCAGGTTAGCTGGGTGCTTTCTCTCCTTCCTGAGCTAGTAGGCTTTCACCTGAGCATCTGTCTCCCACGTCTTCATTGGTAAAATTGAATGACTAGGATTTTGTTTTAAAAAAAATTTTGCACCCAATGTGACTGGAAAAGGAAAAGCCCACCAACATTACAGAAGCAGAAGGCACCTGACAGAAACAGGGCAGAAAACACTGCAGAGGACAGGAAACATCAGAGAGAAAGCTATAGAGGAGACACTGCCTGCGATCATCTCCAGAGGAAGCAGCAGTTCTTCCACTTTGGCTGGACACCCAAAGAGACTCGAAGACTCCAAACTGGTGCGAGCCCTGAGACAGTGTAAGCCACCACAAAAGACAAGCTGAATTATACAGACAGACCTTCCCTTCCCTGCGTTAGAAACCGGGACGTCTAACTGAGTGGCAAAGTGATGAACCAGAAAGATCTGACAGACTAGGACACGCCCACCTCTCCCGAGAAGACAGAAGGGAGCTACCTAAGTGGCAGCACAGGGTAGGGAGCAGTTTTACTGAGACAAACTGAGAAAAAGCTAGACACACGTGAAGGGAGACTAAGAAGGAGCCAGAAGATGAGAACAGACTGCCAGAGGCTAGGAGAGAATCCAGACTGATTCAGTCAGCTTGGGGAGGAGCTGAGCTGGAACAGACTGCCAGAGGCTAGGAGAGAATCCAGACTGAGTCAGTCAGCTTGGGGAGGAGCCTGAGCTGGAACAGCTGAGGTCACCGGCCAGCCAGACATCAGAAGAACAAGACAGGGCGAGCTCAGTCAGCTGTGAGTCTCGGAGGCTGACAACATTCCTGCCTAGATGAGAGGCTTCCAGTACTAGGCCAGGTTAGTGGACGGAGGCAGTGAGCCTCAAGAGACAACAACTACCTCAGGTGAATAAAAGATACTTTTATAAAAGCGGAAATGAAAGGAAGCTTCAAAATAGGCCTACATACGTTAGCCCTACTACTGAAAAGGATTATTTCTGAGTACCTACTCATACCACCGTGCTCCCCGAGGATCCATAGGGATTGGTTCTAGCACTCCCCTCTGGCACTCAAATCTTCAGGCTCACATATAAAAACAGTACAGCATTACATATTACCTATACACGCATACCTTCCCTACAACTCATTCACAGGTTACTTAGAATCTCTACTAGAATGTATATACTCTATAACCATTTATATACCTAAGGGATTGTAACACATATACTTGTATTCAGGCAAATAGTTTCTACCTAATATTTTCTAATCATGACTGGATCCACACATGCAGAAGCCATAGTTACATGGGACCAAATGTACAACCTGACCCACCCAGGGCATCCTGTATCTTAATTCTTAAGGGAAGATGGCCTTAACTGTTAAATAACAGAGTGGCCCTCTAAACAGCACCTAGAACCAGCGCCCTTCAGACTTAAGCTCTAGGACTCTGAAGTGCTGGTTCATCACCTTCCCATAGCTGCAAACTGTGGAATACACTGTAACAGAATCAGGATTACTTTAATGAGAACTGAGAGACTGTGCATGAGAGGCTCTTCCATGCTAATGACAGTGACATACTTATCTGTAATCCAAACAGTATGACTGAGGCAACGGTAGACAGAACAATGGCTGCGGCCGCAGAGAAGCCTTTCATGATGTTGTCTGTGTACTTCACCACCACTGACGTGTAGAGGCCTCCCACACTAGCAAGGACTTGGGACACAGAGAAAAATAAAACCTTAACACTAAAACAATGAAAGCATTCTATATTCTGTTGAGATAGTTTTCATTCCCAGAGATGACACACTCATTTACCTAGGGTGAGAAGCAGACATCTGAGAAGTTGTACTAAAGCTGAGTGGTGGTTCCTATAAACACAGTTTCTCAGATGCTTAAAGACTGTGTGCACCACCACTAAATTACATGACTTACTACTAATACATTAATTAGATGCTTTTCATTGTGAAGGGATAGCACATCAATAAAAACAAAGTTACATATTCTGAACTGGTATTCAGGTATCAGAGGAATAATTCCAAAATGCCATAAGTGCTTAGAACAAATATCTAACTTAAAAATTAAAGTAAAAACCAAAGCAATCTACTGAGACCTTTTATTCCTGGATACTTACAGATAACAAACCAGACATAATACGTGTAGCCATAGAAAAATCCTTTTTCTTTAATTTCAGCGCCATCCGACAAGTAGGTACCAGCTAATGTCACAGCGATCCCTGACAGATACATCTGAATGTTTCTCACCCAAAGGGAAGTGTCTGAACTCTTTAAAACTTTTTCAAAATAAACTCCTAGAAGAAAAGAAATGGACATGGCAACATTAAATGAACTAACAGTCTTCAGTTTAGAACGTGCCCCAGTATGTTATTTGGGGACTCTTCTTAATGTTAGTTAAATACACATTTATTATATAGTTTATGACATGATATATTGCACATTACCAATTTGCTTTTAGAAAGCATATAGATTAATAATTAAGAGGAAACTTCACAAGCTCATCTGACAAAAGGTTGTTAAACAATCAAGAACAGTTTCTTCCCTTTACCAAATGTCTGTATTCCTTAATGCCAAAAAAAAGGCTGGCTGTGACTACACTGTCAGAGCAGTGGGCCTCCTCATCCCCTCTAACACACACATGTAGAAGTGAATGCCTTACTGTGCAAAGTGGCTGGAGTCACTCAGACGGTGTCTACTCAATGACATGACCAAAAGAAAGTGAGTAAAGCTGTTGCCCGTTGACGCATGTCTGTAGACATCACATTTGTGTGTATATGTATTTTTTCCTGGGGCTGGAGGGTGAGGCACAAGTTGTTTTTTTCTTAGAGAAAAGGGAGTAGAAACCTTTTTTGCCCCTAAAAAGTCACATACCACTATTTCAAGTTTTAAATCTGGATGGAGGCATGTTAAATAGGGACACTGCAGATTTTGTTTAAAGACAGTTTATTAGCCAAAGGGGTGGGAACTGTTATTTACCAACTGAAAGGTTTAATTAAAAGTAAGATTTCTATATTAATCTTTATTTTGAGAGCTGATCTCACTGGCTGGCCCAGAACCCACTATGTAGACCAGGCTGGCCTTGAATCTGCCTGCCTGTACGTCTCAGGCCCTACTGCCATCAATGCTGAGACTACGGTCGAAAGAGCGGACAATAGGACAAACATAGCTCCCAGCTAGACTTTCTGTCTGGAAACAGCATGTCCATCTATGGCCTGTCACTGAGTGCAGGACTATGAAACCAACTTCTCTTTCCTCAGTTGTAAACCGAGACGGAACTAAACAGAATATTGGATATAAGCAATTAACTGCTCAAAAATACTTCTGAAAATCAAAAGAATAGTTTTTCAGTAATTAGAATTTCTTTCTAATCTGTTGTTTTTTAAGAATAAAAGTTTTTCCTTGTACTATGGTTAATTAAGTCAATTTCTAAAGTTGGCATTTTCTCTTCTCCTATAATACATCTTATTTCAAATAGTATTTTATTTCTATAACCTAGCTGCTTTCCTAGTGGAAAAGAAAAAGTCACTCTTGAAATAGGTAGAAATAAAGAAAAATACAAATATCACTAATATATTCTTTACTACTAAAAAGAGCTCCTGAGTTTCATACCTGTTGGAGCTATTTCGAAACACATTTCATTCTTACATTAAGATTCACATATTTCTTATCTTTTCTTAATTCATTAGAGGAATGACTGTCCCTAAATGACTCCATACTTTCCTGTTTTCTTGATGTTTTGGGCTGTTCTTCTTTGGTATTATGCTTGCTAAGGTACATTCACCCACCTCCTCTCTCTACTCCATAGCTCCTAGTCTGTTGAAGCAAAGGAAGGAGTTGAGGTTACTGGTGACAGACACTGAGTTGCGGCAGTAATGACCTACGCGGCAGAGACGAGCTTAAAAACTGAACTTTGGGAACTGGGACGTACATGTACCTCACTGAAGGTCAAGGTCCCTCAAAGTCAGAGTCTATGAACTTTAGTTCTTGCCTAAACTAAGATGGTCAAGATGACAGAAGTATTTTCTTAAATAATCGTGATTCCGAAGTCTGAACGAAGTTAAATAAGCCACATATGTACTGGGGGAACAAACTAAGTCCCTTATGGGAATAAAACTGCAGAGATAAAGCAGCTGGGTGGAAATGGCACTCGGGAGGCAGAGACAGGGGGATCTGTGAGTTCAAGCTATCCTGGTCTACAGAGAGAGTTCCAGGACAGACAGAGAAACCCTGTCTTAGAAACAAACAAACAAACAAAAAAGCAAACCAAAAAATAAATAAATAAAAATTGTTAGGATAAACCAAAGAAATGAGATCTAGTTTTTACGGTTCAGTCTTTTTTAAAGAGAGTTCCGTACTAAAACAGCGCGGTTTATAATTTACCTGCAAATCCCGAGCACAGCACAGCAATGGCTATAGCTCCAAAGCCTAACAACGGGTTCTGCGCGACCTGCAATTGTAAGTTTTAAGAGCGACTTTCAGTGACTGCAACCTGGATCAATCCCATAGTCCAGACAGCTTACTACAGACAGATGTGTTGCCTGGTCTGGTGACACACAGCTTTAATCCCGCACTCAGGAGGGAGGCAGCCAGGGGCAGGCACATTAACAACAGCAACAAGAAGCCCACATTAGACTTCTACTGAAAGTACATTCCATGTCAGAGATTATATAAGAATGGTACAAGAGCAAACAAAGTGAAAAGACCAATTTTCAAAGTAACCAAAGCATTTAAGTTGAAAGAATTTCTTGAACACAGAGTTTTACACAGTTGACCTACTTGTTAATTTTAATCTCTTTTCTTCCCTGAACCAAAGCATCAGTCTGGACCGGAGGCCAAGAACCCAGTGGTCGCTCAGTCCATGAGACTAGATGATTCAGCAATTTTAACCTGGTGCTGAGCTCCTAGCAGCA
This sequence comes from Rattus rattus, assembly GCF_011064425.1. Classification (NCBI taxonomy): domain Eukaryota; kingdom Metazoa; phylum Chordata; class Mammalia; order Rodentia; family Muridae; genus Rattus; species Rattus rattus. The sequence goes on along the minus strand of NC_046154.1, from coordinate 108,082,635 downwards.
ACAGAATTGGTGAACTTGCCAGTAGGAGTGAAGACAAACGGACAAAATCAGTTTCCTTTTCCCCTTTTATCTGGGTTGCAACCGGAAGATAGCAACCCATATTTAGGATGGGTTATCTCAAATCAAACAATCTGATTTTAAAAATCCCATCCAAGCTAAATAGAAAACGGAGTCTGACCATCAGACGCCATAGAAACAGATCATCCAACTTAGTCAAGCCTTCAGCTGACACAGCATTAGCTAGGTCAAACTAGAACCATCTAGTTAGGATACCCTCAAATACTTGACCCATAAAAACTTAAAACCAATGTTTCAGTAAGCGAGAAAAACATAAAGCTAAACTAAAAGATGGTATAGCCCACAGACTGTCCACACCAGAAATCCTAACAGTCAAAAGAAAGCTAGCTATGGACGGGGAGGGGGCTAATCAAGGGCCTAACAACAACCATTCCAAAGTTACTGTTTTAAGCTCCTAGACCAGTTTTACTCTCCCACATTCAAAGAAATGTAGTCTACAAAAACCAAAACAAATAAACCAAAAAACCCAACAAAACAAAACTGGATTCCAAAGCCTTTTACTTCCTGCATCCCCATAAAAATCCTCCACTTTTAACAGAGGATGAGTGGTGAGCCAGCCTTACAAATACACGAAATGTTAGAGGAAGAGACAGAGGAAAAGACCCAAAGGAAGTCGTCTTCTTCCACAGCAAATAGCAGAGCGTCTCGGCAGAGCTGACAGTAGACAAATCAGCTACTTAGTTCATCTATCAGATCACTGTTGGAAACATTTCACCTCAGGACTCTTAAGGGTTATGATGATGCTCTGTGATGGATGATTCTTGACTTTTGCTCAAGTTATAGCTTTTAATCTCAGTATAACAACAAAAATAGAAAAGAAACTGAAATTTGGAAAGCCAGGCCTAAAGTCTAAGCTCCAACTTTGTAAGTACTTAAAATATTCTTAATGTAATTCTTACCCAAAAGAGGTAACCCACTGTTACGAGGTGGTAAGGAGTGAATGTATGCAAAAATTCCTATCCACAAGGTAGGTATTCCACAAAAGACAACTTTCTCATCTGACAGGATGAGTTTAAATGCAAATATTGGTTTGGTATAAACAAAAACAAAACAGGAGGCAAATACTGAAGGGTATCTTCTGTCATTAAATATTTTAGCACTTTCCTCTTAGAAACAGGAGGCCAATCATACTACTTTTCTGTTGCTGTGATAAACCATCATGACCAAAGCAGCTGACAGAAGAGTGTGTTTCCTTTAGGCCTCAGCAGTTTCAAAAGGAGAAGAGTGCATAACCGTCAGAGTGGGGAAGGCAGGAGGGAGGCCAGGAGAACAGCTGAGAGCTCACATCTACTAAACCGTGCAGAGAGAACTGAACTGAGGATGGTGCCTGGCTCTAAGCCTCAAAGCCTGCTCCCAACAGCACACTTCCTCCAGCAAGGCCACGTCTCCTAAGCCTTTCTCAACAGCTGAACAAGTGCATGGTCTACGGGAGGCGTCGCATCTAAACCACCATATTATGATCCTTAATAACTATGTAATGCTAAGAGGGAGAGCCCAACCATAAAGCAAAGCACATTTTAAATCAAAAGGAATATTACACGCTACAATCATCGAAGTGACGAGTGAACAGAGCGGTACTGAGAGGGAAGTGTCCTGTGCTACCTGTGGTACATGGTTTTATCTCTTACCACGACTTTTGTAGCGTGGGCTGGTTTCCACTGTACAAGTGTGACCCCACCACACAGCATGAAGACTGAAATCCACTGTAGTTTGCTGAGTGATCGATTTAACATTAAAACAGTACATAAAGCAGTGCAGGGAATCTTCAGTTGATAGGTCACCTACAAACAAAGCAACAGAATAAATTCATCTAACGGTAGTCAGTCCTTTACAGAATTATGTCTAATATCATTAACAGAATTAAGAAAACACTTGTGAATGTAATAAAAGGTTAATTTAAAAAAAATCTTTCTCCATTTAAAAAAATTCAATGATCTCAAATCCCAGGTTTTTAGTTCTTGTATTTTTTCTTTTGAGACAAGGTCTCACTATGCAGCCGTGGCTGGGACCGAGTTCACAGGGAGAGATAGAATGCTGAGAGCAAAGGCATGCACTGCCACGTCCCACAAAACAGGTTTTTATCACTAACGCAGCTTACCTGATACACTGCCGCGTCCAGGTTACTGAGAGCTAGGAAAGCCATGTTGTTCTGCACAGCATACACCAGTGACGGCACACTTAACTTCAGCAGCTCCTTAGGGCTCCCCAAGACGTTTTCACTCAAAGAGGCTTTAAATCTACCCAAACTGCCAGTTTCTCTTCAAAAACAAAAGGGGAGATGAAGGGAACGGTGAGGCAGAGAGCTAAGCAGCCTTTCCGATCAGTGCTAGGTAGTGAAGCCAGTCTTGTGCTTGCTAAGCGAGTCATCCACTGAGCTGCATCCTCAGCCTTTTGTTTGAAGCAGGGTCTTACTCTGAGACCCACCCATCTTCACCTCCCACGGCTGGGGTCACAGGCATGCGCACCATGTCTGTAGTGCTCTGATAACGAGAATCCCCCACACGCGGTTAACCTTCTGATGGCATTAGCAGTGCACACTTAAGGATTATGCCCAACTAGTTTTAGATTCATTAATAGAAATAGACCTATAATTTATTCCCATTTAAAAAAACAAATTTCTACTTAGAAAAAAAGTGTAACGATTAGGTAGGATTATCACCAAAATCTTCTGGTCAGAGTTCCAAGAATTTTTGAGCCCATTAAGTAAGAGACAAGTGTTACCTACAAAGACTAACCCTCGCCACTTCAAGTCTGCTGTGTCCGGTGTGCTTCTGCATCCTCGTGACGATCGGGGAGCACGCCGTATCTTTAAACTGCCCTCAAATTACACATGAAATGCAAATAAGACAAGGCTACAGTGCTTCTGCAGCTCAGATCTGAAAGCAAGTCATCCTTATTTATAGATTTACTGGGTGCTGATTAAATGGGAAATAAATCCTTATATAAACATACTCTCAAGATATGTCAAATCTGTATAATTCTGTAATTTAAATAACAGATTAAACTCAGTAAAAAGTAAACCATATCTGTAATGTACAAAAAAAAATGCCTACTGGTTATACATGGTCTTAAAACCTATCCAACCAACCCCACCCCTATCCCCGCTGAAAGAAGATGGGTTAATCTGGCTTCTGCCTCTACCAAAATGCACCCATTTGCTTCCTAGATTAAAAATAAAAATGTGTTTCATAATAAGCATCAATATCCCTCAAAAAATGGTTCTAAATGTAATTCAGAGTGCCCTGAAAGGACCACACTCATGTTTAAGATGATCATGGCGGGTGGGGGTCTGTGGTGTTTATTAATATTAGAATCGACATTTGCAAATATTTTTATATTTAAATGCTACAGGAACAATTACTTAAGTTCTGGGGATGGCAACAAAATTTTGGCCCATTATTGTCAAGTATATGGTACAACTATATACTTGATTAACATCTTAAGGAGAGTATAAAGAATTATCAATTATCTTCCCCTGTGTAAAATTAAAAAAAAAAAAAAAAAAAAAAAAGCTCCTAAGGATCGAATTGAAGCCTGGTGGTTAGCTTTAACTGTCAGTATCACCTGGGGAGGGGGGCTCCATGGGAGATTCTCTGGATTAAGGAGAGTCTCGCTTTGCTAATTAAGGTAGGTATCAGCATTCCTTCAGGAGGGGGTTTTCATATGTGCAAAGAGAAAAGACAATGAGCTGTGCACCAGCCTGCCAATGTGGCACTGTCCTCTTCCGAGTGTCCACAATGTGACAGCTGCCTCTAGCTACTGCCAGGACTGTAACCTAAATTGAAGCTTGAGAGGGCAACTGTCTTAGACATAATCTTATGTACCCTATAAAGTTTGCAAACATCATTGTACCCTGGCAACTACAACTGTATGATCCTGGCTATTGCCGCTATACTGTTTCTCATAAAGGTATAAAAGTCTGATTGTTCTCATTAAATTGCCACAGCTTAAGTTTTGCTGTGTCCTTTCCAACCAGCCTGGTTCCATGCCTCACAGTCGGATCAGGTGACCTTGGCCTAAGTAGGTTAGCATGGGCATTTACACTGTGTCTTCTGTTATACAGTAGGAGAAAACGGGAAAGAAAGCAAATGTGTATGAGTAGTGACTGGCATATGACATACATCGGAGAGAGATTTCTGTGTACTGGTGTGAAGAATTCATGTGTGAAAAAATGATATAAAATATAAAAACTGAGTGGCACACACTGCCTAGCAGTTTCGTGCATATAACTAAAACACCCTAAGTAGACCACATAAGCTTTGTCAAGAACCCAGCCATACACTCGTCCACACATCTCTCTTCTTCTTGAAGTTCTAATTTCTGCTTGAAATAAGTATAATTTCATATTCCAAGCAAAGTGGAAAACTATGATTAAAATCAGTAAGAATGGAGGAATCCTAAATTAAGTAAAACAGAAATCATTACTTCAAATGAATAAGAAAATTCTATTTCCGAGGAGAAAGAGCCCACAGCACACATCATTCATTACATGATGTAACACTTAAAGCAAAAGGACTACATACAGACCACTGGAGCGCAGTGAGACTGGAATAGAAACCTCGTACGTCTTGTCACGTTTATCTCCGTGAGTGTGTACATATGCATCTTTCTGCCCGCCACAGTGCTCACGTGCGACTTAGTTCATCCCTCCACCACATGGGCCCAAAGATCAACTCTGGTCATCAGACTTGGCAGCAAGCACCTTTGCCACTTGTTGAAGCATCAGGACAGCCCAGAAATGTTTCTTCATTAGTTAGTGTATTTATTTATTTTACAACTCACCGCTTCTCCTCCCTCTTTTCCTCCCAGCCCCTCCCTCTCACCTCACCTCCTCCCAACATCCTCCCCTTTCTCCTCAGAGACGGGGCATGGATATCAACCCTCCTTGGCCTATCCAATTGCAGTAGAACTAGGCTCGTCTTCTACTGGGGCTAAACAAGGCAGCCCATTAAGGGGAAGGGATCTAAGGCAGAGACAGCCCCTGCAGCTGCGATAGGAGTCCCACATGAAGCCCCAGCTGCACAACTGTTACATATGTGCAGAGGGCCTAGGGCCGTTCCATGCCTGCTCTCTGGTTGGCAGTTCCGTCTCTGAGCCCCTATGGGAGCAGGTTAGTTGACTCTGCATGTTTTCTTGTGGTGACCCTGACCCCTCTGGCTCCTTCAATCCTCTCTCCCCCTCTTCCACAGGATTCTTCAAACTCCACCCAGTGTTTCAGTCCAGAAAATCTTAGTCCACTACCTATTTCAAGACTAGCCAAATGAGTAAACATCCTGGTGCTGACGGAAGCTAAGCTCATCTACACTGCACAAGGAACAAATGAGAACTGTGGAGCTGGTGGTGCTGAACATGACTGTTCTGATGTCACTGGAGGTGCCATGCAGAGAAACGGGCATACGCAAGCGTGTGTCTGCATAGGAGCATACATCCTAGCTCTGTCTGCTCAAAGAGCCCAGCTCAGTGGTTCTCAACCTTCCCAATGCTGCAAACCTTTAATACAGTTCCTCATGTTGTGTGATCCCTCCCCAACCATAACTACCTTATAACTGTAATTTTGCTACTGTTATGAATTGTAACACAAATAACTGATATGCAAGATATCTCATATTCATTTGATCCCTGTGAAAGGGTCTTTAACCTCCAAAGTGGTCTCAATCCACAGGTTCTGAACCACTGGCCTAGACAGACTAGTGTAGCAGCAACATCTGTAACAATATCCATATTCCTGTACCTAAATAGGGAGAGAGAGGGAGGTTTGCAAAGGAACAAGGCATCAGGTCAGGACAATGGCATAAACCAGTTGCAGGCTATAATCTGTTTAGTCAATCTGTCTGCCTAGTGCTACATTTTTCACATTCTAATGCTGACTGTTGGTGATGTTATATTCAAAATGGCCCCCAAATACAGTGCTAAAGTAAAAAGACCCTACTGTTCTAAGCGTCTGAAGGCTACATGCAATATGAAGAAAATGCATCTAGTAAATAAGCTTCATTCACACAAGGGTCAGAGTAAGCCATGAGTTCAATGTCAATTAATCAGTAACATTTAATAAGTGCCTTAGCTTCTCCTAACTGTAACAAGATCACCTCTAGAAAGTGAGGGTTTATTTTGGATCAAAGTTTAGAGGCTTTGGTTAGCCCCGCTGCTCTTGGCTACACAGACAGTGCGTTACATTAGGACCACAGTACCCCACAACTGTTCACCTTGTGGCCAAGAAGTAAAAGAGAGAAAGACCAGAGTCCCACAGTTACTAGAACCACGCTGGGGATGAGGCCTTCAATAGACCAAAGCACAAGCCTTTAGTGAACACTGAGGATCTAACTATAGCATCAAATAGATCTTAACCTGGAACACACATGAAATAGGTTATGTACTGACCCATTCTGCAGTCCTCGTCATAAAGGGCAGACATTTAAATAGTTCCAAACATTTTAATAATCATCTCCAAAGATATAGGCCAGGCTAGCCTGAAGCCCACAGAGACGCACTCACTTCTGTCCCCCAGGTGCTGGGCACAGAAGACTTGTATGCCATTATGCCTAGCCCAAACATGCTTCTTAAGTACTAAAGTAACATCCTGGTTACGTTTGTCCAATTTTTAAAAAGATAACTTTCCATTTATTTATTTACTTAGTGTGTGTGTGTGTGTGTGTGTGTGTGTGTGTGTGTGTGTGTGTGTGTGTGTGTGTGTGTGCAGGTACATCAAGGGGAGCATCAGTTCTCCTCATCTCCTTTGGGTCCCAGAGATCAAACTCAGATTGGCAGACTTAGCAGCGAGCATCTTTAAACACTGGACCATCTCACCAACAACTTTTTAAAATATTACTGGTTTTCATATGTATATAAAGAAATGGCAGCACTGGGAGTATCTGGAAATTTTTAATATTTTTTTTCAAAATCTGTACTACTAAACCTAAATAATTTTTTGGTTTAAAATAGTTAACATAAAATGGGTTTTCTATATAGGGTGTATGTGGGTAAGTTGCAGAAAACAAGACAGACTTGCTGAGTTATAACAAGCACTTGCTAATCTTTAAATACTGGTTTCTAAAATGTGTAACACTTATGAAACTGTAATTTGGGCTCTGATAGATGGTAGCGGATACCTGTTATTTCGGCACTCTGGAGCCTGAGGCAAGAGAACTTGAACTACAGAAAGTTCAAAGCCAGCCAGAGTAAGACAAAAATGGTAGTAATAAACATAAAATAGTCTATATTCGAATTCTTAAGTTAAAATTTTTCTTTCCCTCTAAGTTGGTAAACCCTGTATTTTTCCAAAAGGAAGCTCAGCTTTAAGATGATATCGACTGCTATATGGAGACTGTTCTGGATTTTAAACCCTGACTTTGTCCGTGAGATGCCGCCTTGTAAAGGTACAGTAGGAACTCCCAGCTGGCATCATCCGGATGAAGAATGACAGAATAAAAGATAAATTTCCAGAAAAATAAACTTTATTCCATGGACGGCTTGGGATTTTACTACACTTGCATATGAGTGCCCCACCCATAAGATAAATTTGAAATTCAAATATTTTTTAAACCGTTCTAACCATCCACCTCTAGTTCTTTCTCTAGTTTTTCTAGTTTTGCCAGTGTATCCTTCTCCACATGATCTTTTGAAATCATTTGTCCTATATTTTATTTTACTTTGGTTTCTGTCTCTCCCACTACATCTGTTTCAAGGAGACAGGGGTCCCATTGATTCACCCCTGTCCATCCACCACAAGGAAACTGCTGAGCAAAGGTGCATGAGACCAGCTTAGAAATGTTTAAATCCAATTTGCCTGTCTCTGCCTAAAAGCCATACTTACTGTTTCCCAATCTCACCAATATGCGTGACACTTGCATGAACTCTCACCTGCATACATGACACTGACATGAACTCTCAGCTGCATACATGACACCTACATCAACTCTTACCTGCTTCAATGCTTTAAATAGTTAGATCCTCACCTCATAAACCCCCAAGTCATTTACGAGCAGGGTTTTACTTAATTCTTATTTGATTCTCAGCACCCTGTATCTCTCCTCCAGTGAAAACACTGGAAAAATGTAACTTCAAGGAAGAAACAAGCACGTGAAGTTGGAAGTAAAACTGGCTTTGTCCTGTTCGGAATCCTGGTTGTCACCTTCCCATTTGCCGCACCTTCGGCTAAACTGATTCTTTGATGACGTTACTGACTCAAAGCTCAGCGCTCTCACGTGTCAGCAGAACCATCCTGAGGCACTTCATCTGCTGCATTGATAAAATATGCTATGTCAAAATGTTTAAAAATTAAATGAAATTACTACCAGGCATCTGCACAGTACCTGGCGCTAACACAGGAAACACCATAAAACATTTAGAACTATCATTCTATCCCTCTAAATCTCCTCCCCGTAAGGTCAAACAGCATAGATCTTAGGTTTCATGACCTATATTGGTTCCTTTTACAGAAAACAAAACAAAACAGCACAGGGAACAAACTGCTTTTGGGCTAGAAACCACCATTTGCCAACTCCTACTTGAAAGTTAGTATTGAAAGAGAGTTCTTCGATTTCAACCTCATCAACACTGGGGTTAGACAGTCCTGTGTTTTAAAGGGCTGTTGTAGGCACTGGACGATAGCGAGAATTCCTAGTCTCTATCCATCAGAAGAAAGTACATGCCTATTATGACAACCCAAACTGTACCTCTTCAGGGGTGAAAACTGTCCCTAGTAGAACAGTCCTGCCCCAGAACAATCGAATATGTAAAGACGTAACTTGAATTTTTAATACTTAAGCTGGAGGAAAGAAGAATTTAACTTTCTAGAAGTAGTTTTACTTACTTAGCTAGAAGGCCGACACTTATCAGTAACTTTATAACTTCTGTGATGCACACGGCTGTGGTTGAAAAGTAGAGTCCTTCCGCTGTTGTCCTTGTATATCTTAAAGCTATGGTATAAGCGGCAGCCACCAGAGTCATCACTGTCAAGCAGTATAGTTTGAAGAATAGACTGACATTTTCTGGAAAATATGTGCAACAAAAATATTATTTAGCATGTGTACATATACATATATACATATATATGTGTGTGATGCTAATCGACTAGCTAGTCCTTAATGCTTTTCAACTGCTAGCACCATTTTTTAAAAATATGACATATAAAACTCAATTTCCAAATAATACTTTCTGATCAATTGAACATAAAATACTGCTGACTTTAAAACTCCATACGAATTAGGCAAAGATACTTTTTAGTGCCCCCAACTATACAAATACATGGCATATGAATCTTTGTTATTTTTGAACAATTTTACACACACACACAACTTTGATTACAAACCTGTGAAAACAAAGTATCAAAGCAACTGTAATACATTCTAAATCTCAAGACATTAGAAAAGGGGCTTGAGACCTGTCTGGCTATATCTGTCATTCCAGTGACCTACGAGGTTGATTTGGTGTCTGCTTGGCTAGGCTGTTGCTGCCTTCCTTCCTCACCACCTCACCTATATTCCTCCTAACATGCTAGCTCTACTCTCAGTCAGAAAGGACACACTTCCCAGGTAGAAGAGGCCACTCCTCATTACCCGTGTGTAGAGCACACACAGAGAGCTGTGCTCCTCAGCTACCTCTAAATATGCTCTTGAAGGTAACAGAATAAAAATGAAAGGCTCACTGAGCAACAAGAGTGCAAATGAAGGTAACTGGAGTAGCAGACAAATGCAATCCCAGCACTCATGAGCCTCCGTGTCCTGGACAGTAAAAATGTCCCTAGTAGAGAAGTATCGCTCTACAACAATCTAATCCATAAAGATGCGACTTGATGACTTGATAATCAGGTTTGGACCATATCCTAAGACCCTGTCTCAACCAAACACACACACACACACACACACACACACACAGGTTCATGACATTTAACATAGAACAAATTACATCTAACCTCTCTCTTGTTTTACTGCATTGTCTGAAAGTGGATTGGTTAACACAGAGTACTTAGTAAAACCTCTATTAATATAAACTTGAAATGCAGGATATAGCAGTCCTCACTCAGGGGCCAAAGACAGTCCAACACCTTTGGTAAATTTACAATCATTGGGGAATCCGGTTTCCCCCTTCTTGCTTCCTGCTCTGAGACTGCCAACACCCAAGGCTCGAACTATTTCTGCTTTCTTTTTAAGACAAAATTTAGAGTATCATGTAAGATTTAGGTGAGAAAACCAATTCCCACAATTGTGTTTTTATTAATTATGAATGAGTGAATCTAACCTATGTCATTGAGATCTACTGAGAATGGAGTCACACTTGATCTACTTGGTGTTCAGAGTTAGCATTTTGTCATCAAATTAGTAGCAAGTGTCACCCTTCGAACACTGTTCTTAGCTCATGGGTTCTACATAAATAAGCAGGGTTACTAAATTGGGCCCTACTGTGCCAGTCACAGTCTGAAAATCCTAAGGATGCCAAGTGACTCCAGGGTGCTATTTTTTAACTGATATCCTATGTGCTAAGCATGCTTTTGATCACACCTTTGGAAGCCTAATCATAGGTAAATAAAATAGGTGTTCCGAACAGATACTTTAAAATATGATATCTAAGAACTTAAGGAAGAGTATCTTCATATAAATATTTCCTCCTTGGTAAATTAAAGCATAATTTATAAGTTGTAGGCAAATTCTTAAAATTTAACCAAAGAAATACAACAGAAAAGAAGAAATGTGTCTTATAACTATCTCTCCTTCCTAAAAGGTCCAATAAGCCAGATAAGCAAGGCTCATGTAAAGGACAGTGAAGGAAGTACTATAATACTTCCATTGTTCTAAAACTTTCCTATGAAAGAGTTTATGATTCCAAAAATATGGAGCAATTACATCTAATCAGTCAGCACAAGAGAAAGCAAACTACACCATCCATATTTTTATATGATGGCTCAGAATGGCTTTATATTTTCAACTGAATGGATGGAAAAATGTTTGAGTCCCATCTCAAGTCACATGGAAATCATGTTAAAATTTCAGTGTCCATAAATAAAGTGTCATTAGGAGATAGCTCTTCTCATCTGTCTAAATTAGCCTGCCTACAGCTGGAGGGTTCAGCAGCTATGAGGGAGAGTAACAGCTCTACAGAGACTGCCCATCCATGACCTGAAATTACCAATATTCTCATCACTAAGGAAGGAAAACTCAAGTCACTTTTTTTTTTTTTTGCTGTGTTATAGGTTCCTGATTCAAAAAAGCAAGATAGTTTAAATACTGAAGATGTTTAACTCCAGAAAACATATTATCTTTTTTTTTCTTTCCTTGAGACAGGGTTTGTCTATGTAGCTCTGGCTGGCCTGGAACTTGCTATGTAGAATATTCTGGACTTGAACTCATATGTTCTGCATGTCTCTGCCTCCTAAGTGCTGGGATTTATAGGCACGGGCCATTATCACAGGGTGTTTTTTTTTTTTTTTAAACACTCATAATGAAAAGCCTGCAAATGTAATCCTTAAAAATAATTAGTAATCAAAGTAGAAAAGTCTAAGTTTAGATACTATGAAACATACAGGACTTTGGTGTGCAATACCACTTTAGAAGCTAACATTTCAACGTTTAAAATCGATTCTTGAAAACATGATTTTCACTTACATTTCAGTTTAGCATTACAGCAAAACATTTCTTCTGTAGTTCCTCATTTTCTGGTATGGAATTTCATTTATTAGGAATTTCAACGTTTTCAGGGTAATATAAAAATTCATGGTATGCAGCTATTTTAAACTTTACTAAGAATTCAAATCATAAGAAGCCATTAATCAGAAGCCTGGCCCACTAAATCATCCAGCACCCCCCTTGCTGAGAACCTGTTACCTTCCACAGTATTTGTTTTTGAGTAGGAAATATCCCCAAAAGAGTCAGTCCAGAGTTACACTTTGTTTTCCACTGACATTTTTATGGGGACTGTTATTGTCATGCCTGAAAGCTTGGACATTTCAGGAAGTAGCGGGTAAATAATCTTTACAATGACTCTAAGGAGGTATAGAAATTATTCCATTAGGATAAAAAGTGCAACACACCCAAATGCAACAAAGTATCTACTGGCAAGAAGTCTAAATCTGTAAACTGGTAACCACCCTTGATTTGCCTGCTGCATCTTTTAAGTGTTCATTTGTCAATAGCCCTACTTGTCCTATCACTCCCTTCCTGAATGATACAGGACTTATCTGAAATGAGATAATCCACCACCACACAAAACGTATATGGCACCTGATGTTAAATGTCAATTCCACCCAAAGATAAATAATCTCACATCCACGCAAAAGGATATTCTTTAAATGCTTGTCCAACATTTAAACTTAAAACCAGTGCTCATGGGGAAAATGGTGAAGATGAAAAAAATAAATAAATAAAAATAGCGATGTCGTTGCTACACACGAGGGCTCAGACTACTAATCCCAGCGCTTGAAAAACTGAGGCAGGAAGATCTCCCCGAGTTTGAAGCCAACGTGGGCTACAGAATGAGACCCTGTAGTGTTGGTTCCTGCTTTAAAAATAAATACACAAAAATGCCACCGCCTCTTAGCCTGTCCTAGCCACAGAGCTACAGAACAAAACCTCAGCCTTGGGTCCGGCTTACATAAAACTTGAAAGGGCAGTCACTATAGCACTGCCCAGTCGACCCTCCATCCTGAGGAGCAGCGCGCGCCCCCTCAAACCCTGAACTCCGAACCACAGCCTCGCTCCAGGTAGGAACCTGGCCGGCGCCCGGGAGGCTCACTGCACCGATGTGCGGGTGCAGCCTGCAGCGGCTCCCCGCAGGGAGCGCGCGACCCCCGTAGCCCGCCCGACCCGCAAACCCCGGGCCGCCGTTCCCTAGCGACCGCCCTCAGCCCAGCCTCACCTCTCGCCGGAGCCATGGTGCAGAGAGAGCCTGCGGAACTGACGGCCCTGCGGCCATAGAGACACGCCGGCCTAGAGAGCCCGCCGCACCAGACCCGCGAGGAGGAAGCGGGGGCTACGGCGGAAGCCGCGCGGCGTGCGGAGCGACAGGTCTGGGAAACCCGGTCCTACCGGGGCTCTGAAAACCGCAGCTTCCGGTTGGCTGAGGGGGCGGAGTCAAGGTGGCGGAGCACTTCCTTCTGGGGATTGCTGAGGGTCCCAAGAGAATGAGGCCACAAGGATTTTGAAATGCTTTTGATTATTGTTTGTGTGAAAGCCGTTAGAGAGGCTCCAAGAACTCGAACTTCTGTAACTTTTACCTCCACCACGGTCGTCCATGGTTACCTCTTGGATAAATTTAGTATATATTACATACTGCTCGGAAGTTTTGTGTCTGCCTTCATCATCCTTACTGTCACTGTCTATCCTGACTTGGTAACTACAAGATCTTCGGACAACAAAAAAGACCTCAGAATATTAGATTGCATTAACAGGCACTTCAACCACTCTAACGGTTATTGTGACTAGAGGATGTTATTAGAAAATAATCCTGGGGTGAAATGGCTCCTGTTCAAAATATCTTGAGGTGGGGTTGATGGCACATGCACGTTTGTTTGTTTGTTTTTTCGGAGCTGAGGACATGCACGTAATCCCCATATATGAGAGACTCAGACAGGAAAAATCTGTAATCGAGTAGTCTGGGCGACTTAGTGAAATGCTGTAAAGCACACAGAAAAAAAAAAAAATTGATCTTTGAAACTACAGAAATAGCATCAGCCCTGACAGTAATAGGGATACAGGATTCTGAAATAACCCAATAGCTTCCACCTTTAGTAGCACTGTCCTTTTGAAAAATCCTCTTTGGAGAGTTCTATAGGCATTGGATGTATGTACAAATATATCGCACCCCTTAACGTGACTGGAAAACTTTTAATTCCTTATCATGATATATTACTATGATGTCGAAGATGCCCCCAGATAGATTTTTTTTTTAAGGAGTTAGAACTCACGAATACTAGGCAAACGGGCTGGAACTAAGCTACATTCTCAGCCCCAGAATTAACTCTGTAGAGTTTGACATTCATTTATCTTATTAGGGAATAATATTATTCCCAATTATGTTTGTCTGTAAGTGTGCTCACTAATGCTAATCGCCGTTTCCTGTCGTTGGTATAGTTCATACATGTGGAATTATTCAGTTTCTTATTCTACATGTATTTGAGCACACAAATAGGAAACTCAAGACTTGAACTTTGTGATTAAAATACTCTATCGCATACTAATTGTTTTACAACTACTGCTTCCCATAGATTTTATCTTCCCACCTTTGAGTATCGTGTTCTTAGTATTTTAAAGAGGCAAATGGCTTTATTAAGATTCCATTGCTATATGTTGTAGATCACAGACTCAAAGCAAAGCAGACTGGATTATGTTAAATTCTAAACAAGCTTGTATTGGTTTACCACATACTTAGTGATGTATTTGCACTAAGCATTAACATTCTTTAAAAAATTGTTTAAGGAGCTGAAGGTGGCCCTTGTATGTTCTTTTCTCCAGTTCTTGGTGTTCACTGTTCGCTTCTGCACATTCTGAATGGTCTGAATAACCACAACAGATTTGCTGGTTTCAAAGGTATAACTGAGATTCTTTTCACTTTGAGTTTTTCTCTACCTGCTGACATCTTAGGGAAAGTCTATCATATGGCCAGAAAGGTATAGAAAGAAGGAAAATCAAACCGGAGGCAAAAGAGGCTACTGCCGTTCTCTCACCTGAAGCAACAAAACAGAAGCACCCATAACAATGGTCTTCAGAATATTAGGCATCAGTGCTAAAAGACACAAGTGAGGTTAAGCCGCTCATCCCCTGGAGAAGTTTCTGAGGTGTTATCACAGGAACCAACCCAAGCTAAGCCTAAACTCTATGAGCTAAGAATATAGAACTGCCAACCCCAGATAGGGATGCTAATGGCTGGAGTTTGAGAGCAAGAACATCCCTGAGCCATAGGATAGCTTCAAGTGAGAACTGGAATGAGGGTTTTCTTACGGGAGTGTGGATGACCCGAGAGCAGCAGCTCTGGATTCTTAACCAGCAACACATGATGAAATCCCCATGTTCACATACTCAGGGCCACCGAGTCGTTTAACATTCCCCAGCCTCTAGCTTCTCTCCAGACCAATAAGTGCAAGTAGGGCAAAAAAATAACTTACTTTGGTTATTCTGTTGATGATATTCAAACTGTCCAATTATACTCGTTGTAAGACTTCACCCTTTTCAAAGTCTATATAAGCTTAGTGAAGAATTTTTGCTTCCGACAAATAGTTTCAAACAGATCTTGATTATGTGTTTGGTTTTTGTTCCCTGTCCTAATCAACAATACTTAAAGGAACCATGACATATTGTGAACAGTACTACACACACACACACACACACACACACACACACTGGCCACAAGATATAAAATATTACTGAGCAGGCCATTTTTGTTGCATTTCTGGTTCACAAGTTATACTATTGAATCATATCTTATTCGTTGTCCAAAAGATATTCCACTCCATTTACATAAACCTTATATCCCTGTCCTAATTCAAGTAGCCCAAGACCATTAGGGGGAAGCCAGTTAAACCATAGCCTAACAAGTCTCACTTACTGACCCATGTTAATGAGAAAAAATGAACACCAGAGGAACCACAGTCTGTAGAAGCAAAGGAAAGGGCATAGTTGCAGCATTTTAAGTAAAGATAAACTTAGATGACGCAGTATTTTTAATAGAGTGTGAACATGACTGTGGGTAAAGAATGTTGTATAGCAGTTTCCTTTGAATCAAAACACTGGGATGGAGGAGTGTTTTCATGAGATTCAGGAGGTAAATGAAAGGCCACAAATCTGGGAGAACACAGAAAAAAGGAGTCTCTAGGATCCCGCCCGAGACGGGATATAAAAACGAGTAAGCAGGCTAGGGTTGGAGACTATGACCAGCCCAACGGCAGGGAGAAGAAATACCTATAAGCCGGGTGCAGCTCTCAGGGGTGCAGCTCTCAGGGGCATCCCACGTTGGGGTGAGCTTTTCCGTGATGTGATGCAGCTGGTTTTAAGTTGTCTTTGTTCCTTGTAAGTAGTGCCTCAATCATATTATTAGCAACCCCTCCTCCCCCAAATTCTTTGGTTCACCAAATAGGACACTGGTACAACTGTTTCTAGTTTGCCGTGGATTCTTTCCCTGGAGTTAGTAGACAAGTAGTGTGTGTCTCCAGAACACATCTGTCATACAAGTCCTACCTAATTACTACAGATGTGGAAGGCTGTGTCCACAGGCTCCAGAAATGAAGCCCTCATGACTCTGTTGGAAATTGATGTTCTTCTGTATCAATGTGCATGTAAAGAATAGAGTATCCCATGCTTACTGTGTAACTTAGGCATCCATCGAATTCTCAACTACCTGTAAAAAGCAAATTTTCAATGTGTTGGAAGAGCCTCAAACATGGTTGTTGCTACACTTTCCAGTTTTATCCTGCCCTTGGCGGCTGTTTGATAACTTTTAGCTACAGTATTTGTGTCTCTTATACCAACCAAATTAGTGTTTAAGTAGACACAGTCTAAGTCTGAGCTTTTTTTACTTACATTTATTCATACTCTGTATTATTTGAAGACTTGGTGGAAAATATTCATTTAGTATACTTTACATATGCCTTGTTTTACTTACACTCCTGTAAGAAGTGGCACTCTTCAAAATGTGAATCACGACGTCACATTTATTGATGTCTATTCAAGGCGTCAAGCGCTATTACTCTCACCATGTAAGAAGCTAATGACATACCTGGTTGTACCCAGTAAACTGTTGTATTTTCCTTGGTCCTGCTTATTTCTATTTCTGTCCAAACCTGAGTCATTGTGAAGTTTTCAAACAGAAACTTAGTATATCTATAATATATATATATATGTATATATATATATGGATACATCACAATATTA